>NC_079452.1:21957304-21969804 GCF_903798145.1 Danio aesculapii
GAATATTCGGTTGTTCATTCATTCGAATATTTGTTCATTCATTCATTCATTCATTAAGTATTTATCCATTCATTCATTGGAATGTTTATTTATTCATTCATACATTAGGGAGTATTCATTCATTCATTCATTCATTCATTAACGAATATTAATTAATTCATTCATTTATTCATTCATTTATTAAGGAGTATTCATTCATTTATTCATTCATTCATTAAGGAATATTTATTTCGTTCATTCATTCATTTATTAAGGAGTATTCATTCCTTTATTCATTCATTCATTAAGGAATATTTATTCGTTCATTCATTCATTTATTAAGGAGTATTCATTTATTTGTTCATTCATTCATTTATAAAGGTGTATTTATTCATTCATTCATCATTCAGGAGCATTTACATATTTAACTATTTATTATTTCAATCATTCATTAAGGAGTATTTATTTATGTAGTCATTAATTCATTCATTAAGGAGTATTTATTTATTTATTCATTCATTCATTTATTCATTCATTCATTCATGAGTATTTATTTAATTATTCATTCATTAAGCAAAATTTATTTATTTATTTGTTCATTTCCTCATTAAGGAGTATTTATTTAATTATTCATTCATTCATTCATTCATTAGAGTGTTACCCATTTATTTATTTATTTATTTATTCATTCAGAAGTATTTACTTATTTATTTGCTTATTCATTCAATCATTCATTAATTAACGAATAATAATTTATTCATACATTCATTAAGGAGTATTCATTCATTCACTCATTCATCCAGGAGCATTCACATATTTAATTATTTATTCATTCAATAAGGAGTATGTATTTACTTATTCATTAATTCATTCATTAAGCAGTATTTATTCATTCATTCATTCATTCATTCATCCATCCATTCATTTATTCATTCATTCATTCAGGAATATATATTTACTTATTTATTTATTTGCTTTCATTCAATCATTCATTAATTAACAAATAATTATTTATTCATGTATTTACTCATTCATTCATAAATGAGTAGTTATTTATTTATTTATTCATTCAGAAATGTTTATTTATTTACTTATTCAATCATTCATTAAGGAGTATTTATTTATTCATTCATTCATTCAATCCCTCATTCATCAATGACTATTTATGTATTTATCCACTCATTATGGAGTATTAATTTGTTTTTATTTATTTTTTGATCAATTGACAAAGCAGATTAACTTTACGACATTGCAAAGTGAGTCTCTGGTGATCATGTCTATTATGTTTATTGCCAGTGCAGACCTGAATCTCTGTGGTATTGTTTACACCTGATATTAGGATGTGTTTTTGTCAATCACAAGCGGACAACCTTAAATAAACACAGGTGTAAACAGGATCTAAAACATTTTGAGCTTGTTTACTTCCAGCCACGTCCAGAGGGAGTCAAAAACACAAGACCAAATGTAGTCAAACGTGTTCAGACAGCCACAACAGACCTGCTACTGTACAGACTGACCTGATTCTCACACAGTATGTGTTGCTGAAACATTAAAACTGATTGGGTCCAACTGATTATTTCAGCATAAAACATGACCATAATTGGTCTTTAGATGCGAATTAGACTCGCATAAAACATTTGCAAATAAGCTAGTGTTTCCATCCAATGAGAAACAGAAGAGAAAAAAATAAAAACTTCCTGATAAACTGGAGCAAATCATCGTCAGAGAAGTTTGACATCAGTTGATGTGTTGGGATTTGCCACTGGGGTGTTTGTTCTTCTCTAATGAATGAGTTGCACCTCAGAAGACGAAACACAATGAACGCGGTGAATGCGGTGGCTTTTGAAGGCATGAGACAGGAGCGCAGACAGATGCTCAAGACAGTTCTGGAGGGAATAATAATAGAAGAAGAATACTGAAGCACTGTGATGACGGACTGACGGAGGGCTGAGGCCTTTTACTATCAGCAAAACAACATTTCAGACCTGCGAAAGCTGGAAACAAGCCAACATTAATGCAAAGTCCCTCAAACACACAATTATATCTGTCAGATCATCTGCCAAATACTAAAATCACAGCACTTTATTAATGCGCATGCTGGAATTTATTCACTAAATGCACTTCTATCATAGATTATGCATTTTTATTGATCAAATAAAACGCTTCATTGAATGAAAATGTTGCATTATTGCAAATGTTTTATGCAATATTCCAGTTCTGCACACTAGTCTAGTCCACATACAGTATTTTGGATGGAAACACAACTAGTGTATACAAAAGCCTAACAGACATTCAGCAATGCTTCTTGAACAATGACATATTTATTAAAGATTATTAAAGATGTTATACTGTGTGCCTTTGACTGAAATGCAGAAAGAGAGAAGCAACTGAGAGTTTGTTTCCTGTTGAGATAAAATCCTCAGGAATTCTGCATCACAGTAATCAGTAATTTACTTTCCAAAATGTCTTCTTAGAGAGCGATGGAGCAGAATACTGATGAAAACCAGCACAAATCTTCTTCGATAAGGTTAACTACAATCTAAAAAAAATATTGGATCATTTCAACCCAATTCTGCATGCAATAGGAAATAACCCAACTGCTGGGTTAATATTTTAAATTAAATTAATAGGACCAAATTTAACCCAATGTTTGGGTTAGTCCTTATTATACCCAATTTAATACAGCGTATTATGTGTAAAAGTGTCTGTTTAAATCTTTCATTAAGCAGCGCATGAGAAATGTTTAATTAAAATAATTAAAGTTGCCTTGAAATCGAATTGTACTCGTCCTATTTTCATATTAGTAGGGCTTGTTATAAATAAAGTGTATGTCAAATCTGCATGTTTCATTATTTTGAAAAAACAAACATTCTCCTCATCATCTTCAATCAAACATCCTAATCTTCCCTCCCTCTTCGAAACAACTTCAATCGACAACAAACAAACAACAACAATCTTCACTTCTGGTCACATTGAATGCATTTAGGGCGGGGCTATCAGTCATTTAGGGTGGGGCAATTAGTCATTTAGGGTGGGGCTATCAGTGATATAGGGAGGGGCTTTCAGTTTTTTAGGGTAGGGCTATTAGTCATTTAGGGTGGGGCTATTAGTCATTTAAGACAGAGTTATTGGTAATTTAGGGCAGCGCAAACAGTCATTTAGGGCGGGCTATCAGTCATATAGGGTGGGGCTATTAGTCATTTAGGGAGGGGCTATTAGTCATTAAAGACAGGGCTATCAGTGATATAGGGCGGGGCTATCAGTCATTTAGGGCGGGGCTATCAGTCATTTAGGGTGGGGCTATTAGTCATTTAGGGTGGGGCTATTAGTCATTTAAGACAGGGCTATCAGTGATATAAGGCGGGGCTATCAGTCATTCAGGGAGGGGCTTTCAATTTTTTAGGGTGGGGCTATTAGTCATTTAGGGTGGGGCTATTAGTCATTTAGGGAGGGGCTATTAGTCATTAAAGACAGCAGCTTTCAGTATTTTAAGGCGGAGCTATCAGACATTTTGGGTGGGCTATCATCATTTAGGGAGGGGCTTTCAGTCATTTATGGTGGGGCTATCAGTCATTTAGGTGGAACTATTAGTCATTTAAAACAGGGCTATCAGTGATATAGGGTGGAGCTATCAGTCATTTCAAAGTCATTATCAGTCAGCTAAAATCAATGGAAGTGAATGAGACTGTACATTTAAAGTTACAATGTCCATACTGCACTTATGCAAAAAAAAAAGTGGAGAGATATTGACCACTAGAGTTGAATAATAATAATAAAAACATTAATATGTTCTAAAAGTGGTGCCACAGTGATTGCAAAAGACCGCAGAAATGTCCAGTAGAGGCAAAGGACTGTAGATCTCTAAAGCACAGCATGAAACTGGGCCCCAATGAACTGATTGTTTCAAAGATGAGCATCAGATCCATAATGAAGGCCTCTTGCTCTGGGGATTTGACTGTGTGACGGACCATCAGCCTCTCTGACCTCTGAGATTCAGCGGGATTGTGTGGGACCCCGGATCTGCTGGACCGGAGAGAACGATGGCACACGGGGATTACAGACGGATGAAGAACGAGAGCTGAAAGTGAAGGATGATCGCTCTCCTGCTCCTCTCTGCCCTCTAGTAATCTGCTGCTCCTCTGTCATGTTATTAAGTTGTTAAAAGGTCAGACTTTTCATACTTTACATCATACTAACGCCCGACCCATGGCCATTTCTCACACTATGCTTCTCTCTTTTTTCCTTTCACACACAGACCCACATATGATAGATAGATAGATAGATAGATAGATAGATAGATAGATGGATAGATGGATAGATAGATAGATAGATAGATAGATAGATAGATAGATAGATAGATAGATAGATAGATAGATAGATAGATAGATAGATAGATAGATAGATAGATAAGACTCTTAAAAGGTCAGATAATATGAGAAGGCAAGCTATGTTCAGGTTGTAAATTGGTGCGAGTCGACAACATAATATTTATACAAAAATAAAGATAAACTACACATTTTACGATGATCAATGTATCTAAAAGCCAGTTTGGAGGTAATTATTGTGCAATTAGACATTTCTATTTCTACTTTGTTTTCACATAACTGCATTGGTCAATAATTAAAATGTCTAACAATAATTTAAATTAACTAACATTTAATATGGATGGATGGATGGATGGATGGATGGATGGATATTTGCAATTTGGTGCCAATGTAAAAGTCTCCTAAAATATCAGATAATATGAAAACGTACATTAAATTCATGTTGTAAATTGGTGCGAGTCAACAATATAATTTTTTTATGAATAAATAATAAATAATAAAAATAAAAAATATGTTTACCATGATAATGTATTGAAAAGTTAGTTTTAAAGTAATAATTTCTACTTGTTTTTAAATCACGAAACCACATTCGTAGATAAGCAAAATGACATACCAAGCATTTAACTCTTGATTTTCTTATTAGTTTATGTGGACAAATTTAGGTAACTAGTGTTAACAGATTATAAAAGTTGTACAAAGTAATTACATTTAATAACGTGTATGGATGGATGGATGGATGGATGGATGAACGGACGGACGGACACGGACGACGACGGACGGACGGACGGACGGACGGACGGACGGACGGACGGACGGACGGACGACGGACGGACGGACGGACGGACGGACGGACGGACGGACGGACGGACGGACGGACGGACGGACGACGGACGGACGGACGGACGGACGGACGGACGGACGGACGGACGGACGGACGGACGGACGGACGGACGGACGGACGGAGGCGGACGGACGGACGGACGGACGGACGACGGACGGACGGACGGACGGACGGACGACGACGGACGGACGACGGACGGACGACGACGGACGGACGGACGACGACGGACGGACGGACGGACGGCTGGATAGATGGATAGATGGATAGATGGATAGATAGATAGATAGATAGATAGATAGATAGATAGATAGATAGATAGATAGATAGATAGATAGATAGATAGATAGATAATCTTAGTGTCTTAAAATAACAGATAATATTAAAACGCAAGTTAAGTTCAGGTTGTAAATTGGTGCAAGTCAACAATAGAATTTTTATGAATAAATTATGCCAAAATATAATGTTTACCATGGTAAATGTATTTAAAATCCAGTTTTAAAGTACTAATTATTGTCAAATAAGCAATATGTCTTTTTTTACTTGGTTAATTACAAAACCCGCATTGATGAATAATTAAAATTGCATAACAATAAAAACAATTGAGTAAATGTTAGTTAATTTATATGGTGAATTTGGTGATAGATGCATGCAGATTTCTTCTAAACACAACGTAGTTAACTTGTGTTCATGAAACCTAAAAAAGCAGTCACAAATAAATAATTGTAATATTTTGGGGACAATAAAATACAAAAAAATGCATTGCCTCCTCACAGAATGTCCATTTATAGACTCAATTATACAATAAACACGACACCTTTGCATAAATCTGTCATGCATGCTTTTTAAAGTACATTTGCATCAATTTGTAACTACTCCCACCTATCTGTGAACGCATAAACCCGCTAATTGTTCATTTAATGAATGTGTTGTGTGCACACTGGAGTGACGGTTGCTCCGGGCAAAAGTTTGCATTTCAAGATAACGTCATTAAATGTGCTTTTCACCTCAGACCTCCCTGTTGTTCCATACAGATGACTTAATTAAATAGCAACCGCAAATGTTGTTTTTGCCCTAAACCTTCATTCATCACACACAACACAAAACAGCCACTGCGCTCAAGCTGGATTTCTCATAAATCGGATGTGATCTTGAAATAAAACGAGAAAAGCTGTCAAAAGAGGGTCATTTTCCAAAACACAAATTATGTTTCTTTAGCCTGACTGTTATTTGAACTGTGTTAGTCCATTTTTAAAGGTCAAAAAAGCCTCTGTTCCATGTTTTTCTTCTGGTTTTATAACAGCACTAGATTTAATTGCCGTTTGCCTAATAAATGCTTCTCTGCAGAATGCACCAGATGTCTCTGAAGCATCTGTGTGGCAAATGGCGTCCAGAGGGAGCTCACCATCAAAGGTAGTCCCATCTTCCATGCTGAGTGATAGCCCAAATTAGGCTTCTCATTGCCTCAATTTGTTTGAAACTTTTTTTTTTCCGGCTAACTTATACAACAGGGTTGGATGAGATCTGGAGATGTTTGTAGAGAATCTTGTGATGTCTTCAAAATACTTAGGCTTGAGAAGAAAAGTACATCTCTGAAGCCTTTTAGAACAGGGGTCTGGATGGATGGATGGATGGATGGATGGATGGATGGATAAAATGAAAAGGCAAGTTCAGGTTGTAAATTGGTAAAAGTCAACAACATCATTTTTATGAATAAATAATGGCAAAATATTATGTTTACCATGATAAATGTATTTAAAAGCTAGTTTTAAATTAGTAAATATTGCCACATATACCATAAGCCTACTTATTAATTGCAAAACCACATCGGTGAATAATTAAATGACATGACTAACATTTACTAAATTGTTTTAATTGTTAGTTTATATGGTGAATATGGTGATAGATGCATGCAGATTTCTTCAAAACACTTACAGTATGCTCAATTTGTTTGTAATGTTTTCCTGGCTAACATACAGTACAACAGGACTTGATGATATCTGGAGAATCTTTGAAGAGAATCTTGTGATTTCTTCAAAATACTTAAGCTTGAGAAGACAATATTACATCTCTGAAGCCTTTTAGAACAGGGGTCTGGTTAGATGGACAGATGGAGGGATGGATGGATAAAATGAAAAGGCAAGTTAAGTTCATGTTGTACATTGGTGCAAGTCAGCAACATAGTTTTTATGAATAAATAATACCAAAACATTATGTTTACCATGATTAATGCATTTAAAAGCCAGTTTAAAAATAGTAATTATTTTCTTATATACAATAAGTCTTTCTACTCGTTAATTACAAAACCACATTGGTGAATAACTTAAATTATATAACTAATATTTACTAAATTATTTTAAATTGTTAGTTTATATGAGGAATATGGTGATAGATGCACGCAGATTTCTTCAAAACACATAAAAATGCTCAATTTGCTTGAGATCTTTGTACAGAATATTGTGATTTTCTTCAAAATGCTAAGGCTTGAAAAGACAATATTACATCTCTGAAGCCTTTTAGAAGAGGGCTCTGCAACCTTTTTCGTAGCATGGACTGCTTTTCTTATTAATAATTTTTCACTGATGGGATCTGGGATGGGGAGGGCGGTTGTTAAGCAATGTATTTTAGTTGGTATGAAAATAAAATTACATCTATATCACAAAACGTATGCAAAAACTAATACAACTCACCATAATAGAGAGAGAAGTTTGTTTCCCACTCATGTTGTAGTAAATGAATCTTATAAACACGAGTGCCGCACCCGCTGCATTGTAAATATGCTGCTAAGCAATGAAAAGAGATGTTCGTACCTGGTTTAAAATAATTATACAGTCACAGGCCTTAAAACACATGTGAATTATAGATTAATACAAACTCAATGTTGCATATTCTGTGAAGCGACTAATGCATCCCGATATTAATGCCATACCCTTGGCTGTGGTTTGGTTACATTTAGAAACACATTTAGAAATGGTGTTTAAAAAAAAATTCAGCCGTTTATTTTTATTGTATGTAAACACATGTCATCTTAACGATCTAAGCGCAAGTCTAAACGCATAGCGCAAAAGTATTAAGGGCATGTCTGAATCCACTTTAGCTATTTTAAGGATGGAAAAATACACTCTGAGCCCTGACGCATGGTCTAACAGGGTTGTGCTTATTCTCTTAATAAGTTCTGCGTGTGTTTTGAGCATAATCTCCCATTCCCTTTAAGAGTCAGTTGCGTCATGCCATGGCACATTTGCTATTTACACGGTGGACTTTGTAAATAGAAAAGCTGAACGCTTCACTAACAAGAAAACGGTTAAACTCCTCCATTCGGCCTCTTTACTTTCTCTTTGCTTTACTTTTACTCTTTACTTTACTCCTTTACAGGTGGACAAATCTAAACTTGTTTTTATTAAAATAAATATGCATATAAAATAATACTGATAATAAAAATAATAACATAATAACTGAAAAAGCCCCCCAAGGTAAAGAAGGCATGGATGTTTTTATATTTAATATGCTCTGGTCTGAAAATAGCAACAAATCACATCAAACACGTCTTGCGCCTTATTGCAATGTATGCTGTTTATTTCTTGAATTTATTAAAACACTGATTAATTTAAAGCGACAGTTCACACAAAAAAAATTCCCAGAGATGGGTTGCAGCTGGAAGGGCATCCGCCACGTAAAAAATGTGCTGAATGAGTTGGCGATTCATTCCGCTGTGGCTACCCCGTATTAATAACGAGAGTAAGCCGAAAAGAAAATGAATGAATGAGTTCACACAAAAACGAAACTGAAAAATGAAAATAATTTACCTGCCCTCAAATGCTCACAAGCCTTTATATTGCAGTAATATTAAACAGACACATATGTTTACATAAAATAAGTTACAAAGAATGTTGGAAAGTGGTAGCCATTAATATCCATAGTAGAAAAAATAATGTCTACTTAATAATGGCTACCAGTTTCCGTCATTCTTCAAAATACCTTTTTTTTGTTTGTATTTAACAGAAGAAGCTTGAACATTATTGAGTAAATGAGGAATTACCCCTTTAATTATGTGACTGCATCCCTGTAAAAGATTTTAGCATTTAGTTTTTTTTTAAGAAACAAGTAATTATTTTTGATGGGTAAACAACAAGGACTGTCAATAAAGCTTAACCGGTAACAAATATTCCCTGTTATTGTTTCTTCAATCTAGCATTCTCACAGTGAATGCGCCAGTAGTAAATGTTGGGTGATTAGATAAGAAAACCCAATCAATGACAGAGCAGATTTTGTTCCTGTTGCAATATTTATCTGAAGGCTGTTAGGAAAGGGGAAAAGAAAAATTGATTTCTCGCTGAGGAAAAGCAAAGCACCTTTGAAATGGGGTCTTGTTTGTGGTAAAGCATGATCATTTCACCAATAATAAAATTACATGCCTTCTTCTTTGTAAAGTGCTCTGCATGCGAGTTAATGGAGGTGTGTTTAAGGTCCCATGTTTGCCAGGCTCGTACACAAAAATCCATTTCTCTGATTGATCAACATGAGTTCAGCCGGACGCTTTAATTCCGCTGACCTGAAAACAATTGAACAAAAATGTCCACTCAACAAAACGGCAAAAGCTAAACCAATAATTTCCCCTCTACCAGCCCCATTTCCCAATGCACCTGTCCTGCTCGTTTGCCCTTGACAGTGTTTCAGTGACAATGTTCCTCCCTCGACGATCCTCACGAGCCTTCAGACCTATATTTTGTGATGCGTTTCCAGTCAGTGTCTTCCATTAACCGTGTTGAGATGTGCTGCATAAGCTCACCGCAGGCATCGGGGAAAAACAAAGCTTGTGAGGGAATCCCAAGTTGTTACCCTCCCGTAAGAAACTTCACATGCCTTTATTTGAGCCTGTTTGTAATTTATCAGAGATAAATTATTCAGCAACCTGAATATTTAAAAAAAATCCATCCATGATGCCAATCTCCCGTTCCACCACATCCCAAAGGTGCTCTATTGCATTGAGCTCTGGTGACTGTGGAGGCCATTTGAGTACAGTCAAAAAGGGAGCAACAATACTGTGCCGTTGACATGATGCTCAACTGGTACTAATGGGCTCAAAGTGTGCCAAGAAACTATCCCCCACACCATTACACCACCACCATCAGTCTGAACCGCTGATACAAGGCAGGAAGGATCCATGCTTTCATGTTGTTGAGGCCAAATTCTGAGCAGACCATCCGAATGTGTCAGCAGAAATGGAGACTCATCAGACCAAGCAACATTTCTCCAATCTTCTATTGTCCAGTTTTGGTGAGCCTGTGTGAATTGTAGCCTCAGTTTCCTGTTTTTAGCAGACAGGAGTGGCACCCGGTGTGGTCTTCTGCTGCTGTACCCCTCCGCCTCAAGGTTGGACGTGTTGTGTGTTCAGAGATGCTCTTCTGCAGACCTCGGTTGTAACGAGTGCTTATTTGAGTTACTGTTGCCTTTCTATCAGCTGGAACCAGTCTGCTGCTCACTGGATATATCCTCTTTTTCAGACCATTCTCTGACCATACTCAGAACAGCCCGTCTGGCAGCAACAACCATGCCATGTTTAAAGTCTCTTAAATCCCCTTTCTTCCCCATTCTGATGCTCGCTTTGACCTGCAGCAGATCGTCTTGAGCATGTCTACATGCCTAAATGCATTGAGTTGCTGCCATGTGATTGTGAAATTTGCATTAACGAGCAGTTGGACAGGTGTGCATATACACATACATACATACATATACATACATATATACATATACATATATATATATATATATTTCTTTTTCCAAACCCATGAAAAAAAGGAATAAAGACAATAAATAATAAAAAAATAAAAAAATAAATAACATAAATCTAAGCCCCTTCACACATACACATTTTACTTAAAATAAATATTTATATATTATATTATATAAAGTGTTTTTCTCAATTTCATGTTTTCTTTTCATTTGCACAGAAAATTTTGTTTTTTTCCAAAATATTTCAGCTGCGACTGGCAACCTGTATCTACGTCTGTCATTTTTCTTTTCAAATACTAACTATGTCCAAGCCCATGATTTGCATCAGACAGCAGAGACAAAGGGCCAGATTTACTAACAGCTTGTACGAGCACAAATCTTTCTAGAGCATTAAACAAACTGTCAGGATTTACTAAAGACACGATGAGACATTAACACAGAAATAATATGGACAGTGATTTTTCCAGTTGGACTTATTTTAATATTAAAAACATCTTTCTAAGGGTTGTACTAGTCAGCTTACTGTCATTTGCACTATTATTTAAAGCCACAGAAACATGTTTTAACTCAGTAGATTGCACATACGCGATCATCATCTGTTCAGCTTAATAATATACAACAGTAAACGCAGGTGCAATTTGCGAAATGGGTCGAAAATGTTTTCAGCTTGTCCACTTATGTCCACTTCCAGACAAAAAAAAATCCAATCAATTTGATTGCTTGGTCAAATGTGTTCAACAAGCTACAAAAGAGCACTTACACCACTGTAAAAACATCCATAAATGAGCAGTTTTTTGTATTGGGTGATTCATTTGATGTTTTCCCCATTTATTCATGCTTTTGCATTACATTATGGGATCTTGATCTTTCTTCCAACAACTTTAAACCTTGAAAAGTTGGAGAAAGTGTCTTTTATGAACATTTTTAATAGTTTAACGTGATATATTATCCGGGTAGATGTTGTACACTACAGTACAAAACCTTGTATTAGTGCATTTTCTGATATTTTACAGACTTATTTCTCTATTTATTATTATTTATTATGCATAATATTATTTCAAACAACTAAAATGCCACTAAAAGTCACTTTGTTAAACTGTGAGTTGAATTTTTAACATTAAAAGTGGACAGAGCAGAGATCAACATCCCATAATGTATAATTCACAACCGCAAATAAACAGAAAACACTTCTGAATCAACATACGGAAACAGATATGTTTTACAGTGCACAGTATGCCTATGACCAAACACTTGATTATTATGGGACGTGTTGTAGAAAGTGCTTCAAAACAAGGTATTCATATACATTCACTCTGCTGTACCACAACACAAAGGGTAAAAGGTTTAAAATCATAACCCAGAGCTGGGGAGTAATGGATTAAATATAATCTGGATTACGTAATCAGAATACAAAAATAGAGTACTTGAAATTGGAGTAAACCACAAATTATAAATCAGATTACAGTTACTTTTGTGTGGATTACATCATGATTGCATATTATTTTCACAATGGCAGTGATTTATTCACAATTCATTGATTCTCATGTTATCTCTTTTTAATGACTAATAATTTTTTTCATAATAGCCTAATACATTTTTGATTCTTCATATTTTTAATGCAAAGA
>NC_079452.1:21974804-21987304 GCF_903798145.1 Danio aesculapii
TGTTTCCCAACCCTGTTACTGAAGGTACACCAACAGTACACATTTTTAACCTCTCCCTAATCAAACACACCTGAATCAACTTATCATAACATCACAAGAGACTCCAACACCTGAAGTTAATGGCTCAGAAAAGGGAGACATCCAAAATATGTACTGTTGGTGTGCCTCCAGGAACAGGGTTGGGAAACACTGGTTTAATCTACACCACAAAAAAAGTCTGATTTGTTCAGAACAACCTAAGTGGGAATAAATAAAAACCTGAATTTACATTACTGAGCAAACCATTTCCCTAATCTCAAAACAATATATCCCATGTTTGCAGTCTAGATTACTCCTAAAATCTATCCTGCAAGTGACACAAGTGGCGTTTCGCATGATTTCAGGAAAATACAGATGTGTCTAGACTGAGCCCTAATTGAATTTCCAAGAAACCAATATTCTGTGAAGATCAAAGGCCGCTGTAAACAGATTTGAGGTTCTTGAAACAACAGCCAAGCTTATCAGGGGGGGATCCCTGATTTAATAAATCCAACAATATAAAACCATCATGAAAAGGTGGGAAATATTACTGCCAACAACTGATACGATAAAGCTTTCTCAGTCCATAATCCATTCCTGTGTCAGATTAGCAGGAATGTCAGATTAATGAGACATCTACAAACCTGTATCTTAAGAAGCAGAGTGAGAAACCCTGCTGCTATATAAAAATATATAATCACAAAGATCTGTGCGCATGATAAACAGCAGCCTAAATCAAATACACATGTATCATCACACACAATATCTCAATATAAAGACTATACTGTATGTTCCAGAAAATGAAAACAACAACAGAAACCATTAATTTTCACTACATAACATTAAAACATTACAAACAAATATGTTTGAACCATCAAGGCCAGTGCATTTTGATAGTTTTTTTTTTTGCATATGCATTAGCTATTAAAGCATTTTACGCAAATTACCAGAAGAGACTCATAGGGATCATAAAGTTTCCATTAAAACCAATACAACTCCAGTTATATGAACCATTCACAAATAAAATCATTAGACTTACGACATGAATAGTCAGTTCACAGTATACGTTTGCTCAATTAAAAACAAAAACACTACAACACTGACTGAAACTTCAGACATTTCTGAAGGTAAATAAAGTGGTAGTTTTGTGGTGGTGTTGCTCATATGAAATAGTTCAATACGTTAATATAAATAACATACAATTTAGACACAGTTTCGCCTATTACTGTCAATTTTTGCTTCAGTTCATAGACTTCCAATAATAAAAGCTAACATTAATGAATGATAGTTTTGTGATGTTGGCAATTTAAAACAGTTCAGTATGTTAATATTAAATAACATACAGTACAATTTAGAGTTTCACCTATTAATGTCTATTTTTGCTCCTGCAAAGAATTCATATTCCAAACAAAGCTATCATGAATGAATCATGGCGATTCTTTGATGAATGATTCACTGTTTTTACAGAGACTTCAGCTATTAATTAAGGGAATATAAAATGTAGTTTTGTTCTGTTGCTCATATTAAATGCGCTAATATTAAATATCATACTTTATAAACAAAGTTTTGCATATAATGTCTATTTTTGTTCCAACAACAAGTTCATAGACTTCCAAACAATGCTAACATGAATGAATTAAACCGATTCTTTGCTGAACGATTCACTGTTTTTACAGTGACCTTATCCTTTACTGAAGTGAGTTTAATAGTAGTTTTGTGGTGTTGCTCATATACAATAGTTCAATATGTTAATATTGAATAATATACAGTACATTTTAGACACAGTTTTGCATATTGATGTCTATTTTTACTCCAGAAACGAGTTCACTTCCAAACAAAGCTAACATAAATTAATCATAGCGATTCTTTGATGAACGATTCACTGTTTTTACACTTAAACCATTCCTAAAGAGAAAATAAAATGGCAATTTTGTTGTATTGCTTAAATAAGAGTTTAATATATTAATATTAAATAACATACAGTACATTTTAGACACAGTTTTACCTATTACTCACTATTTTTACTCCAGAAACGAGCTCATACTTCCAAACAGAACTAACATGAATGAATCATAGCGACTCTTTGATGAACAATTCACTGTTTGCAAAGACTTCAGCCATTAATGAAAGGGGAAATGTAGTTTTATGGTGTTGCTCATATACAGTAGTTCAATACGTTAATATGAAATGACATACAGTACATTTTAGACACAGTTTCGCCTATTAATGTCTATTTTTGCTCCAACAATACGAGCTCATACTTCCAAACAAAGCTAACATGAAGCATAGCAATTCTTTGATGAACGATTCACTGATTCACCACCAGTTGAATTGAATAATTTATTCAAGATCTTACCTGTAATGAGGATGTGTGTTTCTGGAAAAACAGCATGTCCAAACAACAAATCTGAACCGCGTATGATGATTCAATTGCGCGATGATTTAATTTCTGGATGAACGAGCGATCTGAATGACTCGGTTGAACGAATGATTCAGTGATTCGTCAAAACAGCCACTCGTCGCCACCTATAGTTGGATTGTTTTACAATCAATCTAGGAAAACAACATGTAGTAAATTCATACCTGTTTATTTAATGCGGTATTTTGGCTCACAAATATGTGATTGATTCATTTAAACTGGGTTGTTTTAATTAATAATATAAACAAATTAAGGATTGCAACCTGTAGGGCTCTTACTGAGACTCAATTTTAACATATTTTGGTTCAGTGTTTTTTTATTCATATCACTTTATTTAGAGAATATTGCATTGAGATCACAGCACTGCAGTAAAGCACAGTTATGCCAGGATTTGTGGAAGAAATCTGGAAACAAAAGCACTATACAAAAGGATGGAGCTGGTGAAAGGACTATATTATAACCCCCCAAAAAATGAATAATGTCCTGGAGTGTCTTGTTCTCAACTTGATGGAGCTTGAACTATTTTTATGAAAAAGAATGGGCAAAACTTGAGAGTAAACGTGTAGAATATAGATAGACATTTACTGTGAACCTCGAACTGCTGCCAAAGGCTCGACTTATGCATTCAATTACTTTCTGTCATCTATAATGCATGATAAAATGTAGAAAGTCCAAAGAAAATTAATACTTATAGGCATATTCGCATATATTGTAATATCTCACTTTGGATTCATCCCATTTTACGATGTTAAATCATCAGGGTCATGATGTGAAATAAACCAGAGTTAAAGGTATTGGACTTTATGGCGCTTTTATAGTGCTACACCATGAAACTGTTACATTTTTAATGCAAATATAATCTTGTGCATTGAATTCAAGTGTGCTGGATTAATCCAATTATGGAGAAACCCTCAGAAGCGGTGAAAGTTGAGTCTTTTTACTGTCATGTTGAGGATTAATCTGTCATTTAGGCTTCAGTCAGAAACATATGTCTTCCACCTTGGCTGATGGTGTGCAGCTCCATGTTTCACCGTGATGCTTTTTACGTCCATTTCACCTCATTAACAATGTGGCGATGCACTGGCAATTATTATAATTCATTAGCAGGTTAGGATCGCAGCTGCTGCAGACACACTGTTGTCATTTGGAATTTCAGACAGGCTTATAATTGGGATTTTGGAAGTTATGGGATTCTGGTGGTCTTTTCCTACAGAAAGTCTTTATATTTAATAGAAATTTAATTTTAAGTATACATGGGGTGTTTTGGTTGTGTTATGATGTTTAATATATGTTATACAGTATATTTTAATATATATAATCATATTGAAATGTGAGTTTAGGCTTTTCAAATATATTTCCAGAACGTAACGTCCACACAATGTCAAGCTGTAACATCATTAGACGTTTGTTGATTTTAGGTTGGTTGCTGGACATTGATGTTGGGTTCTGACGTCAAACTGATTATCATTTCCAAACAAAATGCAACATCCCAACGTTGGGGTACAACGTCAATCTGACGTCATGTTGACATCCTGGGTTTTGAATGCTTTGGTAAAGTCATGGTTTTGTGCATCCAAGTGCACACTGATTAAGTTAACTCTTACTAATTGAAATGCATTGAGCATAAAACAATTAAGTTGTTCCCCAAAAAACTTAAGACGTGTGTCGTTTCAACTTATTTTCAATAAGTAGTTTGAACAAGCAGCAACTTATTGTTTTGAGTGTGTTGTTCACTTCTCATGTCTTTGGCTTGTGTTTTGCATGGATGACATTAGGCCTGTATTGTTACAGCAGGACTCTTGCGTACGGCCTGCACATGCTGGTCTGGGTGATTATTTGTGGGTTTGACGTCTGCAGAGAAGAGGGAAATTTAGGCCGGGACACTATCAGCCCCGGACAGACCGTCCAGTGGTCATTTGCTGAGTCGGACAATGAAGACTCTTAAAATAAACTGTTCCAGCAGCGCGCTCTTATCGTCCTCACAAACGCTGGAGACAATGGACATTACTCTCAATGATGACATTCACAGAGCGGGAGGGAGAGAGAATTAGTTTACATGTGCCTAATTTAATTTCAGCTCAAAGATGGATACGTTAATATAGCGTACATCACTTTCTTGGTCCCAGAATGGCACACACAGTCATTTTTAATCAGCTCTGAGCTCACGCAAAAGTAATTAAACTGTCTGTTTCATTAAAACAAGCGTGATATGATACTCGTATCTACAATGACAGGTATACAGAATGACAGTTTCATCAAGAAGTGCTAATAGCTCTTTTTTATTCCAAGTTTTCCTTAAAAAAATCATTATACTTATGTAATATCAAACAAGATGTGTGTGATTCGGCAGCAGTGTTGGGTGTAATTGTTTGCAAAGTAACTAGTAACTATAAATAAATTACTTACAGTATAAGGAATTACTTTTCATTCATTCATTCATTCATTTTCTTTTCAGCTTAGTCCATTTATTAATCTGTGGTCGCCACAGCGGAATGAACCGCCAACTTATCCAGCATATGTTTTACACAGCGGATGCCCTTCCAGCTGCAACCCAGTACTGAGAAACATCCACACACACTCATTCACACACATACACTACTGTCAAGCTCACCCGATTCCCCTATAACGCATGTGTTTGGACTTGTGGGGGAAACCGGAGCACCCGGAGGAAACCAACGCCAACACGAGGAGAACATGCCAACTCCACACAGAAACACCAACTGACCCAGCCGGGGCTTCAACCAGAGATCTTCCTGCTGTGAGGCGACAGTGCTAACCATTAATACATCAATGGTGTAATTAATACTCTTACAGACCATCATATCACATTACACACACACATAGCACACATGTAAAACACACACTATACATTGCACCATTTCTGTGTAACATTCACAATGCAAGTCCATGATGCTAACATGTGAAGCTCATGTGGTTTTTCCTAAGGTCACTAAGCTTACTATTTCTGGCAGGCGTATGTCACTATGAAATATAAATAACCCTGTAGTATTTTATAAAATATCACAGTGTTTATTATACATAATTTATATGCTGCACACTTTTGTTTTTTTATTACATTCATGCCCAGACTTTCAGATTTTCTTTCCTCTTAAATAACATCTCTTCTCTGATAGGTGTTTTCTGAAGTGTGGGCGGAGTCAACCTGTCATTCATATGAGATCCACAAATAGCAAACTATTCAATTAACTCCCAGACAAACAAAACAAAGGCTCGTCCACATTTCATCCACATTTCTGATTCATTCATTCATCCGTTCGTTCGTTCGTTCGTTCGTTCGTTCATTCATCCATCCACTTATTCATTCATTCATTCATTCATTTTCTTTTCAGCTTAGTCTCTTTATTAATCAGGGGTCGCCACAGCGGAATGAACCGCCAACTCATCCAGCATATGTTTTACGCAGCGGATGCCCTTTCAGCTGCAACCCATCACCGGAAAACAATAATTAATTTATTCATTCATTCATCCATCCATATATCCATCCATCCATCCATCCATCCATCCATCCATCCATTCATTCATTAATTCATTCATTCATTCATTCATTCATTCATTCACCCATTCATTCATTCATCTTCCTTTGGCTTAGTCACTTATTTATCAGGGGTCGTCACAGCGGAATGAACCGCTAACTATTCCAGCATAAGTTTTACACAGCGGATGCCCTTTCAGCTGCAACCTAGTAATGGGAAACATCCAAACACACTCATTCACACACACACACACACACACATACACACACACACACACACACACACACACACACACACTACAGACAGTTTAGCTTATTCAATTCCCCTATAGCGCATGTGTTTGAACCTGTGGGGGAAACCGGAGCACCTGGAGGAAACCCACACCAACATGGGGAGAACATGCAAACTCCACACAGAAACAACAACTGACCCAGCCAGTACTTGAACCAGCGACCTTCTTGCTGTGAGGCCACAGTGCTAATCACTAAGCCACCCTGCCGCCCCACATTCCTGATACACATTATAAATTAATATAGAGGAAAAGAGTACTAGAACTTCACTTTCATGCTGACTTTATAGTGAAGTAAGCTCTTCATCAGACTTGGAAAGCAGCTATAATGAAGCGTCCCACTGCTGTTTTCGGTTAAATGTTTCTCTTTGACTGCTGCTCAGCCAATCAGATTGGGGAACTGGAACTAACTGTTGTGTAAACAGCTAAATCCCTCCGAACATTACTGACTAATGGAGTGACTAATGCCTGTATGGGCTCAAATTTGTTTGCGAAAGCTAATGCAGCTGTGTGGAAACCTGACTGTGAATTTATCATCCGCGCTCTGAGTTTAAAGGTCAGTCTGCGTTTTTGAGAAAGACTTTTCCTACGTTATTAATGCCTCTAATCAGAGGTTGCATTTGTCCAGGATATTCCACAATGAAATGCTGTCGGTTTCACATAAAAAATAACATGTTTATTAGTCTATGGCATTTCCTGTTTGCTACAGGTTTTATTTATCCATCTGTACTTGGTCAAAACCTTTAACTCTACTGTGTCTATCCTCATATCTGATAGAAAATATACACTTCTGAAACAGAAGTTAATTGAACCTTTAGGTGATATATAATAAACTCCTTGCATGTGTCTTTTGTTGTATATCATGCAGGATATACACGCACTGGCCACTTTATTAGGTACACCTTACTAGTACCGGGTTGGACTCCATTTTGCCTTCAGAACTGCCTTAATCCTCCGTGTCAGAGATTCAACAAGGTACTGGAAATATTCCTCAGAGATTTTGCCCCATATTGACATGATAGCATCACGCAGTTGCTGCAGATTTGTTCACATCCATGATGCCAATCTCCCGTTCCACCACATCCCAAAGGTGCTCTATTGGATTGAGTTCTGGTGACTGTGGAGGCCATTTGAGTACAGTGAACTCATTGTCATGTTCAAGAAACCAGTCTGAGATGATTGGCGCTTTATGACATGGTGCGTTATCCTGCTGGAAGTAGCCATCAGAAGATGGGTACACTGTGGTCATAAAGAGATGGACATGGGCACACCAACAGCCTGAACCGTTGACAAGGCAGGATGGATCCATGTTTTTATGTTGTTGATGCCAAATTCTGACCTGACTATCTGAATGTGTCAGCAGAAATGGAGACTCATCAGACCAGGCAACGTTTCTCCAATCTTCTATTGTCCAGTTTTGGTGAGCCTGTGTGAATTGTAGCCTCAGTTTCCTGTTCTTAGCTGACAGGAGCGGCACCCGGTGTGGTCTTCTGCTGCTGTAGCCCATCCGCCTCAAGGTTGGATGTGTTGTGTGTTCAGAGATGCTCTTCTGCAGACCTCGGTTGTATCTAGTGCTTATTCGAGTTACGGCTGCCTTTCTATCAGCTGGACCCAGTCTGGCCATTCTCCTCTGACCTCTGGCATCAACAAGGCAATTGCGCCCACAGAACTGCCGCTCACTGGATATTTCCTCTTTGTCAGACCATTCTCTGTAAACCCTAGAGATGTTTGCGTGTGGAAATCCCAGTTGATCAGCAGTTTCTGAAATACTCAGAGCAGCTCCTTTGGCAGCAACAACCATGCCATGTTTAAAGTCACTTAAATCCCCTTTCATCCCCATTCTGATGCTCGCTTTGAACTGAAGCAGATCGTCTTGACCATGTCTACATGCCTAAATGCATTGAGTTGCTGCCATGTGATTGGCTGCTTAAAAATTTGCATTGACGAGCAGTTGGACAGGTGTACCTAATAAAGTGGCCAGTGAGTGTATCTGGCTTTGATCTTTGAAATAATATGAAATCAAATTAATATAGAGAAGATATAGTAGAGATGAAATCTGTATTAACAGTTTGACAGACTACTGGCATAAAATGCTAAGAAACATTTTGTCACTTTATGTCTCCTAAAAATACTGATATTTAAATGCATAGTTATCAAAATAAATAATGCAACACAATTTAGAGCAATAATAATGAGAAAAAATTAAACTAGCCATTTTAGAAGCTTCAGAAGATCATTTAATCACTGAGGAACAGAGAAAGCAAAGGTTCTGGAAATAGTACTTCGTCAAAAGCAAGAGGATTATAATTGAAAAGCCTAAACTCACATTTCAATATGATCATATATACTAAAATGACAACACAGTGGCCCAGTGATTAGCACTGTCTGTCGCCTCACAGCAAGTAGGTCGTTGGTTCGAGTCCTGGCTGAGTCAGTGGGCATTTCTGTGGAGAGTTTGCATGTTTCCCCGTGTTGGCGTGGGTTTCCTCCGGGTGCTCCGGTTTCTCCCACAGTCCAAACACATGCGCTATAGGGGAATTGATTAACTAAATTGGCCGTAGTGTAGAGTGTGTGAATGTGAGTGTGAATGCAAGTGTGTAGGGGTGTTTCCCAGTATAAAGTTGCAGCTGGAAGGGCATATGCGTAAAACATATGCTGGAATATGCTGGAATAGTTGTCGGTTCATTCCGCTGTGGCGACCCCAGATAAATAAGGAATAAGGATGAATTCTATTAAGAATATTAAGTAAACACTAATAGATTTGTGATGCTGAGCAGTGTAAGAATTTCAGATAGAAGAAAGTTATCAGCATTATATTAGTGATGAAAGACAATTGCATTACATAAGAGTTGATTGACTGTAAAACTGAAACAGTGAGTGGTCTTTTTTTTTTCTTTTCGCCATCAGTGATTTATTAAATCCGTCTGCTGCTTCCTTCCCTTCTTGCCTGATGATGTGTTTTCTGATTGCTTGTTCTGTTCGCGCTATTCAACTCAATATGAGGAAGAATTGATTGGCACTGTGTACACAGCCAAACCGGAGAGAGAATCAAATTAGTTTACTTTGTCTCCTGTTTTGCATGAGAGCGTTTCCATTCATTTTCCATCTGTGGAGGAAAAAAAAAGACTCTCTGAATAAACTCACATTAAACACGATATCTTCCCGAGACTGGACTTAACTGAGCGATTAAACCTTAAAATCTGCCAAATGCAGATGTAATGGCATCTAGAGGGATATTGAGCCTCTCATATGTTTAATTATAGCTAACATCTCGTTTTTTTTTAAGAGAGTCTGATGTGCCTGCCTTAAATTTGCCTGCTGGACTCATTATTCTGTGTGTAAAGGTCTTTCTTGCATCGTCACAATTCATTTAGCTTTTGTTCCAGGTATATTAGCTTTTCTCAATTGCTGTACAGTCATTTATATTTAAGTTTAAGTTTCTTTCTCATTCTTAAGCTACACCTTTAAAGAAGAAATATCTGAACATAAAGGGCACTATCATACACCCGGTGCAATAAGGCACAAGGTGTGTTTGGTGTGATTTGTTGCTATTTTCAGACCAGCGCAACAGTAATTGTCCCATTTTGCGTCACGTTGTTTAAATAGCAAATCCATTAGTGCCTTTTTGTGGACTCATGTGTGTGCTGGTCTATAAAGGAGGTGTGTTAAGGCGCATTGTTTGCGCCTTGCTATTTTGATGAACTGAAATAGACCGCACCATTGACCAACTAAAAGCTGCTCTAAAGTCCAGCATAGCATGTAAGTTATGTACCTATGAAGGTCCAAACACTTACACACTGCTTAATAGACAAGGATGTGCAGCAATACACAGATATCTTTACAGATGAAAACAATTAAAGGATTAAAATGATGCAGAAATTATTTTCTACATGAATATAAACACCACTGGTTCCCCGGTTTCCTCCCACCATCCAAAAACACACAACCTAAGTTAATTGACTAATCCAAATCTGCACCATAGACATGTTCCTGGTAAGTAGTAAAAGCAATCTCTATCTGTTCGTTAACTACAGCAGGGGAGTTCTCGAGATCTGCCTGAGCTCAAACTCCCCTCCCGGCCCGGGTTCGAGGATCTGATGAGCTCAGGGTTCTCTCCCGGAACAGCATGCCAAACAAGCTTCATAATCAATCATCAGTTAAGTGTGAACTCTTGAAATAACAGGTGTCATAAGCATGCATATATACATTTTTCCATTAAAATTCATATGAATGACATATGTTGCGTCACAATTATAAAGTATTCAATACAGTCTTATGAACACCCCCTTCAAGTGAAGTGTTATACTTTGAGTTACACTGAAGCCTGATTTATACTTCTACGTCAAGTGATCGGCGTGACCCACGGCGCATGCAACACGCGTAGCTGTGTATTAATTCATCTGCACGCTCTTTCTTTTGCTCTGCAGTAACACCTCCGAAACGCTAGCGGGCAGTGAGGTGTTTATGTTCCTCTGTGTCGAGCTTCTTCGCTGGTGTTTTGTTTTTTGCTTCCTTAAAGAGGCTCAAACTTGCTCATTTTGAGGCAGGAACCGGCGGATGTGCAACAACTTTAACCATGAGGTAAACACAAAGCAAAACTTTCCATCTGGAGCTCCTTCACGGGACTCCACACTTGTAAACAATCGCTCCATCGAGCTCGCGCGCCTCTCGGTCCCGCCCACAATCATCAGCACTACCAAACAGACCAATCACAGAGCTTGCGTTACATACAGAGCGACGTGTAGTTAATTTTTTTGAAAGGTGCACGTCAGAAACGGCGGGGGCTATGCGTCCACACGTAGGCCCCGCCATGGTATATGCGTGCTCTTGATGCAGAAGTATAAATCAGCCATTACTCCCAAGAGCAGTTTGGAGGCAGGTTTAGGAATAATCAACTCAGGCTCATTCTGAAAACGTAGCCCTATATGCGTTTCTGGAGCCAGAAGTACGTATGGCTGCATTTAGTTTTTAAAGTGAACACTTCCCGGGCGGTATGATGCTGTTTCTTTTCACGCTAACAGCTGACCGCTTAACTCCGTATGGACGGCTTTTCCACTGTTAACAGTTGGTCCAGTTAGCTTGCCATGTACGTTGGTAGATTTGAGATGCAGAGAGTTGTCGACCACAGTGACGGGGTTCGAGTTCGGAGAGGAACAGTTCCAGAAAGCAGAATTTACTGGAAAGGTCAGTATGTGCAATAGAGGAAATAGTTTTAAGTCTCCAAAACTTTTTGCACTGATAATCGTTTTAAATAATCTTGATTACAATTATGACTTAAACAATCATGATTATTATGATTATTATATTTATTATCAGTGACTTATTTTACATGTTGTAGAAGGGAATCATAATAAATACCCTTTAAACTGTTGCCTTCCTGCCTGCAAATGCATCTTTATACTGGCAGAAACACAAACAAACGTAACTGATGGAAATAAGAAAGAGGTCTGAGAGTGAACAGATGAAAGCGGAGAGGAAGACGTGACCTGTGTGCTCTGGGGTCACTGCACAGCTGTAAATGTCAAAAAACCTTTAAATACCAGGAAAAGCATGACAGCAGTATAATTCCTGCTCTGCTAGCCCAGTGTCAGTCAATCCAGACCTCTAGAAATATCATGGCATTTTTACACTCCGCTGATGACCGCGATCGCAGATAATATGAAGCGAAACATTGGGGCCAAAACAGCTTGAAGACACGGCGCAGATTTGAGAAGCCATGCAAGAAAAAGGCAAGGATGGCTTAAATGTTTGAGTTGTAGGGTTGGGTTGACCCCGTTGCTCAGCTGTATTTTAGGTGTTTGTGCATGGACTCTGTGGAAAATATAACATACAATTAAAGTCAGATCTAAGTTACTACATGATGTTTAATGTTCAGGAACAGTGGCATTCTGGTTCGATCAGATTTGGAATAAAATAAAATAAAATAAAATAAAATAAAATAAAATAAAATAAAATAAAATAAAATAAAATAAAATAAAATAAAATAAAATAAAATAAAACAAAATAAAATAAATGTAAAAATTTTTACAAATTTTAAAAACAAAATAAAATAACATAAAATAACATAAAATAAAAATAAAATAAAATAAAATTAAATTAAATAAAAAAAAATTAAAATGAAATAAAAAATAATAATAAAAAAAATAAAAAAAATAAAAATCTAACTACATTAAAATAAAACATATTTAAAAAAATAATAAAAAAAGTAAAATAATTAAAAAATAAATAGTTTAAAATTATAAACAAGTATAATAGATAAAAATAATAAATCCATTTTAAA
>NC_079452.1:21992304-21999804 GCF_903798145.1 Danio aesculapii
AGAAGCATTCTCACACACTCACACTGAAGCACACATGCAGACCTGACGAGCACTGAGAATGCTAGTCCTGTTTTACATCTGTTGTTTATGCATATGTAGCTCCACCCTCTTTTAAAAACATCACAATCTCATTTGAATTTAAAGCGACAGTCACAAAAATACCACAATTAGGATCAAAGCCTAAAAGGGTCAGTTTCAGAGAGCTAGAACACATTATCTGTGTGTTATGTTGAGCTAAAACTTCACTACACACACTAGAGATATCAGAGATGCATTTTACATCTTGTTAAAAAGGGGCATAGTAGCTCTCCTTTAAATCCGATCCAAAATACATGGATCCATGTTTAGATTACTAGTCACAACAATCCATAAAGCTGCACTTTTTGTTGTTGTTTATATCTTTTTTAATACAAAATGTAGTGGAATGCCTTAAATGTTGGACTTTTTTTAGACATTTTCATATAATTTTGACAAACCCACCATGATAATATTGGTAACCGTGATCATTTTGGTCACTATATTCTCAAACAAAATTGCCATACCATTACATCCTAATTCATGGTTTAAAATGCAAAATTAATTGTTTTTAAAACATTAATGTAGTGTAATCAATGCTGCTGAAAAAGCAGACAGCTCTAAAAAAATACTCTCAATTAAGTAGTAATCTGCCACTATATTTTCTGTGAATTTGTAAATGTAAACGTATACTGTGCATGAAAATCTCACTGGTGCATTAATCTGTGTTGCCAGATCTCAACAAATTATCTGAGGAAAAATACAATATGCCATTATAAAGCTGTCATTTCATAGCAAAGTCTTCCTCATCATAAACAAAACATGTATTTAATCAATCTATTTTAAAAAGAGGTTCATTTGGATACAAAGTGGCTTGTGACATCACAAGAGAACATACATTTGCATATGCATGCCTCCAAAGCTAGACTTTGGGGCAATACGCCCCACCAACTAGTATTCTGTCACTTAGGGCTCTATTTTAACAATCTAGGTGCAAAGTCTAAATCTAAAAGGGCGTGTCCGAATCCACTTTTGCTTTTTTAAGGATGGATAAATATGTTCTGCACCCCGGCGCATGGTCTAACAGGGTTGTGCTTATTCTCTTAATGAGTTCTGGGTGTGTTTTGAGCATAACGTTCATTAAACCAATCAGAGTCTCGTCTCTCATTCCCTTTAAGAGTCAGTTGTGTCACGCCATGGTGCATTTGCCATTTACATGGCGGACTTTGTAAAAACTGTAAAAACTGAACGCTTCACTAGTGAGAAAACAATTAAACAGAGCATCTGCAGCACGAGGATAAAGAACAAGCCTCCTCCATTCAGCCTCTTTACTTTCTCTTTCTCTCTTTGGTGTGTTGCACACTCCACTGAACACATCCATTAGCCGACATAATTAATTTTGTTTGTTAAGTGCAAAGATTTGATCAAAACTATTTCTAAATTCAGTTCTAATCTCCAGCAAAGGAATAAATGAACAATAATAATGAAGTGTGGTCAAAACACTGAGTTATATCCACACACACGTCCTGTTCTTATGCCCCATATGGGGATGCAGACCACTCCAAAACCCCACAGCTGGACAAATCTACACTTGTGTTTATTAAAACAGATATAAATCTGCAGATAATCAATAATACTGCTGATAATAATAACATTATACAGATGCAGATTATCATGAATAAACTGAAAAAGCCCCCCGAGGTGAAGAAGGCATGGAGGCAGTGGTGTTTATATTGATGTAGGAAATCATCATTTCTGGATCATTTTAATCCTTTAATTGTTTTCATCTGTAAAGATATTTGTGTGTTGCTGTACATCCTTTGTGTATTCAGCAGTGTGTAAGCGAGGTGAACAACTAACGCTCTATGCGCTGGACTTTAGACCTGCTTTCAGCTGCTCTATCGCACAATCTATTTCAGTTCCTTAAATTAGCAACGCGCCAACAATGCGCCCTAACACACCTCGTTTATAGACCAGCACACCCATGAGTCAAGTGGAGCAAATGGATTTGCTATTTAAACAACGAGGCGGAAAATGGGAAAATTAAGGTTGTGCTGGTCTGAAAATAGCAACAGGTCGGGGCAAACATGTCTTGCGCCTAATTGCACCGGCTGTATGATAGGGCCCTTTAATGATTGACACTGACCTGTACACACACACACACACACACACACACATACACGTATATATATATATATATATATATATATATATATATATATATATATATATATATATATATATATATATATATATATATATATATATATATATATATATATATACACACATACTTTTAATCTCCGACTGTCAAAATGAATACTGAGACATGCGTAAGGATGTGCTGCTGAAAAGTGGACAGCAGAATGAGCTAATAATAAAAAAGAGAAACAATAATTTATTTATTTGTTCTTTTATAAATGTATACTTTATGTTAAAAATATATATATTGTGGCTATACTGTACAGTTTTGCATGTTCTCCCTGTGGGTTTCCTCCGGGTGCTCCGGTTTCCCCCACAGTCCAAAAACACGCGCTTTAGGGAAATTGATCAACTAAATTGGCTGTACTGTATGAGTGTGTGTGTGTGTGTGTGAGAGAGAATGAGTGTGTATGGGTGTTTCCCAGTACTGGGTTGCAGCTCGCTGCGTAAAAGGTGCGGGTGACCCCTAATTAATAAAAGGACTAAGGCGAAGAAAAATGAATGAATACATGCATTTCAGGTGGAAACTGCTGTGGCTGTATGTAAATAAATCTCACCGGTGCATTAATCTGTGTTGCCAGATCCCAACAAAACACCTGACAAATCTCTGCCAGCATTAAGCCATCTAAACGATCTCTATCATATTATAAATCTGCTTAATATCAATCAGAGATGCTTCGAGTTTATGTCCACATGACATGTTCAATTGAGCTTCTCCGAAACTTTCCCAATATGCTTTCCAGGCGGTTGATTTTTTGAGCTATATCGGGTGCCGTCCACATCACCAAGGACTGTCTATTGACTCAACACTTGACAGGCATGAAGGCCGCGGCTAAGTGATAGATGACGCTAACAGATTAGCACAGCTCCCAAAACAAGCTATCAGAGACAGCCAGGACTCAAATCTATCCCACGCCTCTGATCCCAAATTTCAGTCCAGCTTAAAATCCCATCAATGTCTGTGACTAGAGAGGCTGCAGAAGTTAAATGGATTTGTTAAAGGGCAAGAAAGAGAGAAGCAATTCCCAAAGCATGTTGCCAGATATAGATCCTTTCTCCAGTCGTGACCAGCAATCAATTAAGTTAACGAAAAAAGCCGGGGATGGTACAGTATGTGTCCGGATATATCGAACTGTGTGGCTCTTTAGATATGCCATCCTCCATCAGAGACTGATGCAGTGATGCGGGACAGATTCATTTGTTACCACAAACAGATTTGGGTGGGTTTTTTAGCTCCTTTGCTTTCGGCTGAAGGACAATTTGTTTTTGTGAGCCGCTGCTAATTAGTTTTGACCAGCTGATGGATTTAAAGCTGTCAGCCTGTTATTTGTAGGCATATAATACAGTCAACTTGTTAAATTATAGCCATCAATATCTGACGCATTGGCATATTGTGGCTATTCACCTTCCTTTTGACTGTGATTAACTTCAGAAAAAAAAGATTAAATGATCCTCTTCAGCTTTGGAAAGAGAAACACAAGGTGTTCTGGCTTTAGATGAGCAGATATTTGGTAAAAAAAATAATAAAAAATGTATTTTGAAAATTAAATTAAATAAAAAATAAAATAAAAAAGTAAATTTAGGTGTCCTATAAAGACAATCTGGAATATGTGAAAAAATATTTTGGAAATGTTTTTTTTATAAAAATTTAAATAAAATTTTAAATAAAATTGTAATTACATTTAAATAAATTAAATTACATTAAAAATTAAATTAAATTAAATTAAATAAAAAAATAATAAATTAATAAATAAATTAATTAATTAATTTAATTAAATTAAATTAAAAAAATAAATTAATAAATAAATTAATTAATTAAATTAAACTAAAAACAAATAAAAAATTTAATTAAATTAAATTTAAATAAATTACAAAACATTAAATTAAATAAAATTAAATTAAATAAAATAAAATAAAATTAAATTAAATTACAAATAATTACGAAAAAAAATAAAAGAAATATTTAATTAAATTAAAAACAAATAAATTAAATTAAATTAAAAATAAAATAAAATAAAATAAAATAAAATAAAATAAAATAAAATAAAATAAAATAAAATAAAATAAAATAAAATAAAATAAAATAAAATAAAATAAAATAAAAGTGCCCTTTACAGAAAAATCTGGGTACACCTAGTCATGCTTGAGTAATAAAAGAAATGACCATATTATGTGCTTCAGACACCATTGTTTGACCATTGTAAAAAAAAAAAATAATTAATTTCAAAAATCGGATGAGCTTTTTTTTTTAGCTCATCCAATTTACTTTTATATTGCAAACCTGATTTTCTACATAAAATTTTATAAAAAATAAATAAAATAAAATAAAAAGACAATTTAAAGATTGATGATTAACACTAGCTGCTTAATATTGGTTGCAAGTTCTGCTTAGTTTGTTTGTTTTTCATGAGTGTAATCTGACTTTTATTTTATTTATTTCTTTACTTTTTAATTACTTTTTAGTTTCAAGGTTTATCATTATAATCCTCAGGTTTTAATTATTGTTTGCTTATTCATGAACAGTCAACATGCATGCAATATTTGTCCATCTGTTGCCACACAGATCTGTTCTGGTGGTCTTAAGGTTTCTGGAAGAAAATTAGGTGTTAATATTATCTTGTCATAAGATCACAGTTTTCCTGAGATGATGAAATTAATAACCGGTTAGAAGGCCACAATGTGTTAACCACTGAATTTTGTGTGGGGTTTTTGTGTAAGTTTTGTATGCAGATGATCATTTTAAAATTTTAAAAAATTAGAAACTTCATTTAGCTTAAAAAATGCTGTATTGCTCATGCCAGGCCATTAGATGGCGCTGTGCTTTTCATTCATTCATTCGTTTTCCTTTGGCTCAGTCTCTTATTTATCAAGGGTCGACACAGCGGAATGAACCACCAACTATTTCAGCATATGTTTTACAGAGTGGATGCCCTTCCAGCTGCAAACCAGTACTTGAAAACACCCATACACACACACACATCGGAGCACCTGGAGGAAACCCACATCAACACGGGGAGAACATGCAAGCTCCACACAGAAATGACAACTGACCCAGCCGGGGCTCAAACCAGCGACCTTTTTGCTGTGAGGCGACAGTGCTAGCCATTGAGCTACTGATTTAAATGTGATATTTTTAAATAGAAAGTATTGGTATGTGTGTGTGTGTGTGTGTGTGTGTGTTCATCATCCTTCCTTCTCCTAAACTTCAAGGGATTATTATCACCTTGATTGTGTGCTTATTGTATATATCACTACCCTGTTTTGCCAACTACATTGTTGTCTAGTAAACATACCATGGCTTTGATCGTTGTAGGAAAACACTGATCTTATGAGGAGGATAAATATAGACGTTATTAATATTTCATTTTGTTCCAGAAGACTTAAGACCACCAGAGTGGATCTATGTGTCAACAGATGGACAAATACGCCAACAGGTTGCATGCTTGTGGCATGCTCATGAATATGCAAATGCTGAAGTGAAGCCATGGTTTACAGTGGTAAATTCAGCATGAAATCTAAATTTCCTCTTATTGTTTATGTATATAGTAGTGTTGGTATTACTGAAGTAACTGTGCACTTCACTGCTTCGCAAACAGCTTTTTAAATTGCTTAAATTCCATGTAACAAAATTCCTTCACTTAAGGTCACATGGAATTACATTAGGGTGGGGCAATCAGTCATTGAAGGCGGGACAATCAATCATTTAAGGCTGGGCTATCTGTTGCTTGGGGTGGTCCTATCTGTCAATCAGGGTGGGGCTATAAGCCCTGAGTGTGGGGCTATTGGTCTATTAACATGTGGCTGTCAGTCCTTTAGGGTGGGGCAATCTTCCATTAATTTAAGGCGGGTCAATCAGTCCTTTAGGGTCGGTTATTCAATTCAATTCAATTCAATTCAATTCAATTCAATTCCCCTTTATTTGTATAGCGCTTTTACAATGTAGATTGTGTCAAAGCAGCTTTACATAAAAGGTCACAGTAAATTGAAACAGTGTCAGTCCAGTCCTCAGTGTTTAAGTTTAGTTTAGTAATCTGCCAACAAGGGTGGGGCTGTCAATTATTTAAGACGGGGCTATCAGTAATTTTAGGTGGGGCTATTAGTCATTTTAGGTGGGGCTATTAGTCATTTAAGGTGGGGCTATTAGTCATTTTAGGCGGGGCTATCGGTTCTTTATGGTGGGGCTATCTGTCATTTAAAGCTTGGCTAACACAAATTTAGGACGGAGTTATCAGTCATTTAGGGTGGGGCTATCGGTCATTTGTGGTGGGGCTATCAACCATTTAGGGCTAGGCTGTCAGTCATTTAGGGTGGGGCAATCAGTCATTTGGGGTGGGGCTATCAGTAATTTAAGGCAGGATTATCAATAATTGAAGACAGGACTATCAGTCCTTTAGGGTGGGGCTACCTACCTACAAGGGTGGGGTGATAAAACATTTAAGGTGTGGCTATCAGTCATTTAAGGCGGGGCTATCGGTTTATTATGGTGGGGCTATCAGTTATGTAAGGAGAGGCTACCGGATCTTTAGGGTGGGTCTATCACTAATTTAGGACAGGGTTATCAGTCATTTACACTGAAAAAATTTATTCAAAGCTGATTCCTTGGATTTACTAAATTTTTTTACGCTAAGTAGTTGTAAACAATTTATTTAGGTTGAATCAGTACTTTAGGGTGGAGCTATCAGTCATTTAAGGTGGAAATATCAGTATTTTAGGGTTGTGCTAGCAGTCATTTAAGGCAGGGCTATCTGTACTTTAGGGTGGTGCTATCAGTGACTTAAGGCGGGGCTATTGGTACTTTAGGGCAGAGCTTACAGTTGTTTAGGGCGGGGCTATCAACCATGTAAGGCAGGACTTTAAGTATTTTAGGGTGGGGCTATCAGTACTTTTGGGCAGGACTATCAGGCCTTTAGGGCAGGCTATCCGTTATTTAAGACAGAGCTATTGGTAAATTTGGGTGGGGCTATCAATCCATTAGGGTGTGACTATGAATCCTTCAGGATGGGGCCCTGCACGATTCAACGTTTATCACCATATGGGAAAAAAACTATTTTAACTTCTATTTCATCCTGACTAACCCTTAAAACTAAAGATTGAAGATATCCCAGGCGACCTGGAGGAATCAGGGAGTGCAATTCTCAAAATAAATAGCCACATATTGAGAAAGCCATCAGTGTTTTGATCTTTCAGTCAGAGGATGCTTGAATTCAAGGGGAAAAAAATCCCCCTCTCTCCTAAAATTAGCATGTGTGTGTGTTCCTGCCCGCCTCTCTGCTGCTACTGTTC
>NC_079452.1:22004804-22059804 GCF_903798145.1 Danio aesculapii
GTCCTAATTGGTCAGATGGCATTACTCTGCTATGATAGGTCAGATGGCTCTGCTCTGCTATGATTGGTCAGACGGCTCTACTCTGCTATGATTGTTCAGAAAACTCTACTCTGCTCTGATTGGTCAGAAAACTCTTCTCTGCTATGATTGGTCAGAAGGCTCTACTCTGCTATGATTGGTCCGATGATTCTACTCTGCTCTGATTGGTCAGAAAACTCTACTCTGCTATGATTGGTCAGTTAACTCTGCTATGATTGCTCAAAAAAATCTACTCTGCTCTGATAGGTCAGATAACTTGACTCTGCAATGATTGGTCATATAACTCTACTCTGCTATGATTGGTCAGATAACTCTACGTTGAAATGATTGGTCAGATAACTCTGCTATGATTGCTCAAAAAACTCTAATCTGCTCTGATTGGTCAGATAACTCTGCTATGGTTGGTCAGAAAACTCTATTCTGTTATGATTGGTCAGATATCCCCAATATGCTCTGATTCGTTCAACAGCTCTACTCTTCTTTGATTTATCAGATGGCCCAATCAGTTCAGAATTCCTTATTTCTTTTGAGATGCAACATTTTATTTATCTATTTAATGATCTTTGAGACTTTGCAGACCTTTCACATTCACAAACCCCTAGCCTAATTTACACACCACTACACCTAAAACACAGAAAATCCTAATAAGGGCACTTGGATACAGACACAATCACCAAGTTGAGTGCCCAACAGACACACTAGAGGGCACTCTACACATCACACCAACCACTGGACCAGACTACACGTCCCATAATCCTCAGCACCTCACACCGTATGTTCATGAACATTGATAACACACAGACACAGCTGCAGATCATTTACACTGATTACACACACACTCACACACACACACACACACACTTTATATAAGGACTGCACATCCTATAATCCGTAGCACCTCACACCTGATGTTCATGAACTTTGAACACACACATACACACACACACACACACACACAGTTGCATATAATTTACACTGATTACACACATCACTTTCACACACAATCTTCGCTCAGTCTTGTATATCTTGTATAGTGTGCATTAATTTGCCTAGCCATGTTTTGACCTTTTGTTTGTGTGTTTATGTTTGTTTTGTGTCCTGCCTTGACTTTTCACCTGTTACACTGACTACTCTTGTATGTTACCGTCTGTCCCTGTATTGAACCCTGCCTGCCTGAGTTCAGCTAGTTTGGAACTTTATCTTTGTGTAGGCACTGTCAATACAGACACGATGCTAAGATTAATGCCAGAGTTAGGTATTTTGGTATTTCTTTGGTCTCACTCAGCGTCTAGAGAAGGTGAAGTCAGATGTTAAACAAGAGCGTCTCAAATTCATCCCCTCCAGTGCTCACTGACTCAGAAGTGTCATTGACTTGTCTTTGTTCATGTGGTGAAATCAGTGCCTGTGTCTGAGCAAAGAAAAGCGCAGCAGGAATAAAAGACATACACCTGCCACACGCTATTATCGCTCTGATTGTTTTATTTGCATATGCATTTCAAAGCAACATGCATACAGTCAAAATTATTCGCCCTCCTGTGAATTTTTATTTCTTTTTCAAATATTTCCCAAATGATGTTTAACAGAGCTGGGAAATGTTCAGAGTATCTCCTATAATATTTTTTCTTCTGGAAAAAGTCTTGTTTGTTTTATTTCAGCTATGATAAAAGCAGTTCTTAATTGTTTTAAAGCCATTTTAAGGTCAATATTATTAGCCCCCCTTATGTCACGAATGGTGACATAAAAAGTTTAGGGAAAGATTGTATTTATTTATAATAAAATAAAATGCAAAACAAACTACCCCGAGGGGGAAAACATTAATAAAACAGGTCACACTTTAGAATAAGGTTCATTAGTTAATGTTAATTAATGCATTTGAACTAACAATGAACAATACATTTACTACAGTATGTGTTCATGTTAGTTAACGTTAGTTAATGAAAATACAGTTGTTCATTGTTAGTTCATGTTAACGCACGGTGCATTAACTAATGTTATCAAGCATGGACTTAGATGTTAATAATGCATTGGTAAATGTTCAATTATGATTAATAAATGCTGTACAAGTGTTGTTTGTGATTAATTCATGTTAGTAAATGCATTAACTAATGAACCTTATTGTAAAGTGTTACCAAAAAACAAATAAATACACAAACAAAGTTGACTGGGTGGGCGGGCTGGCAGTACTGGAGAACATGACAGGACAGGACAGGACAGGGGTATGAACGACGACGAACTGGCACAGGACTGCAGACAAGAGGAGAATATAAGCAGAAATAATTAACACACAAACAGGTGAACATAATAAACTAATAATGGCTTTACAAGGAGGGTGGGACTAAACAATAGACGGGAGAGCACATGACACATGAAAACCCCACAAGCCATGTGCTCACGTAAAACAGGATAAGAACACACAGCCAATGAGAGAACTCATTAACCGCGTGTTCACAACACTCAAAGCACAATACTGAAGCACGCGGCCACAATGTGAACACAGAGCCACGTGCTTAGACAACACAAACATAAACAGACGCAAGACACGAGCACACGATGGATGAAAACACCTTACCGTGCGCTCACACATATGCAACACGCATGTTTCATCTCAGCGCCAACCGAAACCAAAACCAACCAGACTGAGATTGAGAATAAAACAATGTGATGCCGACAGAACAAAACATGCACACGAGTACAAGAGCGCGCATCCCAAGCACGCATAGGCCTTTCGACCCCTGCATCAAGCAGAAGTGCGCATGATCTGAGCGCGCTCACGACGCCGCCCATACAGAGACACGCACAAAGACAGAAAACGAGTGCTCGACCCGAGAGAACTCAAGCCGAGCACAACATTCAGGACAAGACAGAACTAGTGTCTGGACTCTGCCACCAAAACAAGAATTGACAAGACCAGAGTGGCAGAACCCTGACACCTTTAGCAATATTAGTTTTGGATTGTCTCCAGAATAAACCACTGTTATACAATGACTTGCCTAATTACCCTAACTTTACCCTAATTACCCTAGTTAAGCCTTTAAATGTCACTTTAAGCTGAATACTAGTATCTTGAAGAAAGTCTAGTCTAATATTATGTGCTGTCATTCATTCATTTTCTTTTCGGCTTAGTCCCTTTATTAATCCGGGGTCGCCACAGCGGAATGAACCGCCAACTTATCCAGCACATTTTTTACGCAGCGGATGCCCTTCCAGCCGCAACCCATCTCTGGGAAACAATCACACACACTCATACACTACGGAATACACTTCACAATTCACCTGTGTACCACATGTCTTTGGACTGTGGGGGAAACCGGAGCACCTGGAGGAAACCCACGCGAACGCAGGGAGAACAACTCCACACTGACTCAGCCAGGGCTCAAACCAGCGACCTTCTTGCTGTGAGGCGACAGCACTACCTACTGTGCCATTATGTGCTGTCATCATCAGTTATTATCAATCAGTTATTAGAAATGAGTTATTAAACTATTATGTGTTGAAGAAATCTTCTCTCCATTAAACAGAAACTGGGGAATAAATATACAGGGGGGCTAATAATTCAGACTTTAACTGTTTATCATGACATGATGCTTTATTTATAGCCTAGACTATATTTATACATGAGATTGTAAAAAGACTAGGGTTTTTCCAAAGAGAGCTCAATCTGACTACAATGCAGTAACAGTATTCAGAGTGTTTTTAATGCCAGAGGGGGCTCTTTGTTGCAGAGGCTGGATGCACATGGGACGGATTTTTCTGATGCAACGAGGAGAGGCGGTGTGTAATGGAGAAATTCGGGAGTCTCACTACATCATTAAGGGCCTTGGGCACTTCAGCGACCTGTCAGAATCTGTCATGATTTGGGGAAAGTTGATTCGTGTGACTTTGGATGGATGGATTGATGGATGTGTTAAACTTTATGACTTGAATGATGTTTCTGGGAGAACTGTTCTGTAGTGGGAAAAAAATAACAAGATGTATTACGAGGTCAATGACAGCATTGTTATGTTTGCTGTGCAAAATGTTCTGCTAAGCGTATTGTAAAAGAGCTGTGGTTGATTTTAAACTATGTAGATGTGATGTTAGTGTAACAGAGGCCAGCTAGTGAAGTGCCATGGTCTTCAGCCTCCTTGTTAGAGCAATTCCCATGCGGAGAGTCACCAGTTCGATTCCAGCTCGGAGTGGGTTAGTTAGTGTAGGACTGGCAGGGTTGAATTTGTTCCGTGAGCCAGATGGGAGTGAGGTTTAGGGGGGATGAGTGTAACAGAGGCCAGCCTGTTAAGTGCTGTGCAGGTAAACCTCTGACCTCTAAAAGGTGCTCTAGCGACAGCCGCTAGAGGCCACGATCTTCAGACTCCCTGTTAGAGCAACCGACTCTCATGTGCAGAGTCGCAAGTTCAATCCCAGCCTGGAGCGGGTTGGTTGGTGTAGGACTGGCAGGGTTATATTGGTGCTGTGACCCAGATGGAAGTGAGGTTTGAGTGTCTGGATGAGGTTTGAGTCCCTGGATGAGTGTAACAGAGGCCAGCTGGTGAGGTGCTGTGCAGGTAAACCTCATTCCTCTGAAACCGAACAGGTGCTCTAGCAACAGACGCTAGAGGCCATGATGTTTTGACTCCTTGTTAGAGCAACCAACTCCCATGCGCAGAGCTGCCGGTTCGATCCCAGCTCGGAGTGGGTTGTTGGTGTAGGACTGGCAGGGTTAAATTGGTGCCATGACCCGGATGGAAGTAAGGTTTAGGGACATGAGTGTAACAGAGGCCAGCTAGTGAAGTGCCATGGTCTTCAGCCTCCTTGTTAGAGCAATTCCCATGCGGAGAGTCACCAGTTCGATTCCAGCTCGGAGTGGGTTAGTTAGTGTAGGACTGGCAGGGTTGAATTTGTTCCGTGAGCCAGATAGAAGTAAGGTTTAAGGACATGAGTGTAACAGAGGCCAGCTAGTGAAGTGCTGTGCAGGTAAACCTCACTCCTCTGAACTCAAAAAGGTGCTCTAGAGACCATGGTATTTAGCCTCCTTGTTAGAGCAACTGACTCTCATGTAGAGAGTCGCCGGTTCGATCCTAGCTCAGAGAGTGTTGGTTGGTGTATGATCGACAGGGTTACATTGGTGCCGTGACCCAGATGGAAGTGAGGTTTAGGGGCATGAGTGTAATAACAGAGGCCAGCTGGTGAAGTGATGTGCATGTAAACCTCAGTCCTCTGACCTCTACAAGGTGCTCTAGCGACAGATGCTAGAGGCCATGATCTTTAGACTCCTTAATAGAGCAAACGACTCCCATGCAGAGAGTTGCCGGTTCAATCCCAGGTGGAAGCGGGTTGGTTAGTGTAGGACCGGCAGGGTTAAATTGTTGCTGTGAGCCAGATGGGAGTGGAGTTTAGCGGAGTGACCATGATCTTTAGCCTCCTTGTTAGAGCAACTGACTCCCATGCAAAGAGTCGCTGGTTTGATCCCAGCTCAGAGCAGGTTGGGTGGTGAAGGACCAGTGGGTTACATTATTATTGTGAGATGGGTTTGGTGACTGTATTATTGTAGTAAATTATATTTTAATGCAGTAATGACACATTCAGATTGTTAAAAGTGCAAATTAAGATGTTTAGGATGTTACAAAGGACTTCTTTTAAACTGAAATTATGTTCTTAAATTTATATTTATCACAGAATCCATTTGATCATCCTCTAAATCATCAGTTTATTCCACTAAAATATTACACCCTAAATGATAATGTTGGGTCAAATGTGGACAAAACTGTGTTGAAGTATAATTTGAGTTTAACTGGAATAACATTCATGTTTTTTTTGTGTAAACACAACAGTTTTCGACAATTATAATATATAAATAAATTTATAAAACCCTGTTCCTGAAACTAAACTCATATACACAAAAAAAAAAAAAAACACTTAATATGCACTAAAACACTTTACACATGCATAGCCACATCGACATGCCTGAAAATTACAGTAATTCAGGCACAAGAAAGAGGAATTTGACCAAAGGATTGTTGTTAGAGAGGATAGAGCTTATTAATTAATGTGAATTATTTAAATTATTTATTTAATTACCCATTACATTGTGTTTTATTAACATCTACATACATATAAAATATATTTAAAAAAAAATAAAATAAAAAAAATTAATGAAAGGTTAAATTGAAAAATACAATAAAATATATCTAAACTAAACTAAACTAAACTAAAATAAAATAAAATAAAATAAAATAAAATTGAAAAATACAATAAAATATATCTAAAATAAAATAAAATAAAATAAAATTAAATTAAATAAAAAAATACAATAAAATATATCTAAAATTAAATAAAATAAAATAAAATTAAATTAAATAAAAAAAACAATAAAATATATCTAAACTAAAATAAAATAAAATAAAATAAAATAAAATAAAATAAAATAAAATAAAATAAAATAAAATTGAAAAATACAATAAAATATATCTAAAATTAAATAAAATAAAATAAAATTAAATTAAATTAAATTTAAAAATACAATAAAATATATCTAAACTAAACTAAAATAAAATAAAATAAATCAAAATAAAAAATAAAACTGAAAAATACAATAAATATTTCTAAAATAAATAAATAAATCATTCAATCAATAAAAAGAATAAAACCAAATTAAATAGAACAAAATATCTAAAATAAAATATCTAAAATAAAATAAAATAAAATAAAATAAAATAAAATAAAATAAAATAAAATAAAATAAAATAAGACACTTTTTGTGTGATTTTTTACAGCTTTTAAACTAATAGCCACCATGTATTTAAATTGCAAACTGCTACAATAAGGCCAGCAGATTATTTCAGTCTTGTTGTGTGCAAACTGTGTTCACAGAACATGATAATTATCTATGAGACAAGTGTTTAGAAATTTGTGCAATTTTTATTGAGCGAGCGAGGGATAAAGAAAGAGGGAGAGAGAGAAAGAGAGAGAGAGAAAGAGAGAGAGAGAGAGAGAGAGCTGTGTACGGAGGGCTGTTGTGAAGCGGTTGTCTGTGTGAGCGGATTTGTGTTGCACAAGCTGACAAGTATTCATGTGCTAATGCACTGAGTCTTTGAAACCTTGTTCATTTAGCCAATTCCCTCATTTATTTGATGGTGCACAAAAAGTGCCCTCGCTGCTTAACGTTAAATTTAACAAATTCAAATTAGTTCTGCTTCGATTAGTCCCTGGCGGTGATGCTAATTTCATCATCTGTTGCTCCCACCGGGTCTCTGACCTCTCCTGCAATCTAAGGGACGAAAAAAGTGATGATCAGCAAAAAATTTAATTAAATATAACATCAATCTCACCTTGAAAATGGCTTGGAGGAATCTGCTTTTTTTACTCATCTGAATGATGAAGGACAATATAAAAAATACTATAGTAATTTATGGTAAATACTTCACTGTTTTGAGCCTTACTATAGTAAAGTGTATTATACTGCATATAATAAAGTTTTTACAACACGTTTCCTAGTACTGGGTTGCAGTTCGAAGGGCATCTGCTGCATAAAAAATATGCTGGAATAGTTGGCAGTTCATTCCATTGTGGCAACCACTGAAATAAAAACTAAGCTCAAGGAAAATTAATGAATGAATGAATTTACAACTATTCATAACTGATCACAAGTAATAAATAATGTGGTACATCGTACTTTACTTTTTACTGCAGTAAGCTGTGTTGTTAGTTTAATATAACATTTATTTAGAAACAAAGATACAGTATTTGGTTGTTTGTTTATATTAATATTGTTTTTGTGTTACCATAGCAACTATAGAATTAAAACTACAGAACAATTACTACAGTTGTTGTGTTACCATAGCAACTATAGAATTAAAAATACAGATGAATTACTATAGTTGTTTGTTACCATAGCAACTATGGAATTAAAACTACAGATCAATTAATATAGTTGTCGTGTTACCATAGCAACTATATAATTACCACAACAGGTCAACTGAAATACTTTACTATAGTATGGTGCAAAAACACTGGAGTATTTAAATTCATACTCTAAATAAATACTGTAATTAAACACTTTACTGTAAATAAATATGGTAGTGCTGTAGTGTTGTTGTATCATAATATAGTAAAGAACTTCAATTAACTTGTGGTAATTCTATAGTTGCTATGATAACAACAACTGTATAGCATACCTTGTAGTTGTAAAAAACTACAGTAAAATTTCATTTGTTTACATAACTGATGTTATGTTACCATATCCACTATAGAGTTACCACTACAGTTCAGTTACTACAGTTGTTGCATCACCATAGCAACTATAGAATTAAAACTACAGATCTATTACAATAGTTGTTGTGTTACCATAGCAACTAAACAATTAAAACTACAGACCAATTACTATAGTATACAGTTGTTTTACCATAGCAACTATAGAATTACCACAACAGATCAATTACTATAGTATACATTTGTTGCGTCACCATAGCACCAATAGAATTAAAACTACAGATCAATTACAATAGTATTCAGTTGTTGCGTCACCATAACAACAATTAATTTAAAACTACAGATCCATTATTATAGTGTACAGTTTTTGTGCTCCCACAGTAATTACAGAATTAAAACTACAGATCAATTACCTTTGTATACAGTTGTTGTGTTACCATAGCAATAATAGAATTCAAACTACAGATCAATTCCCATAGTATACAGTTGTTGCGTCACCATAGCAACTATAGAGTTAAAACTACAGATCAAATACTATAGTATACAGTTGTTGTGTTACCATAGCAACTATAGAATTAAAACTACAGATTAATTACTATAGTATACAGTTGTTGTGTCACCATAGCAACTATAGATTTAAAACTAAAGATCAATTACCATAGAATGTAGTTGTTGTGTTACCTTGCAACTATAGAATTAAAACTACATATCAATTACCATAGTATACAGTTGCTGTATTACCATAGCAACCATATAAATAAAACTACCGGTCAATTACTATAGTATACAGTTGTTGCGTCACCATAGCCCCTATAGAATTAAAACTACAGATGAATTACAATAGTATACAGTGGTTGCATCACCATAGCAACTACAGAAATAAAACTACAGATCAATTACCATAGTACACAGTTGTTGTGTTACCATAGCAACTATAGAATTTAAACTACTGATCAATTACTATAGTATACAGTTGCAGTGTTACCATAGCAACTGTATAATTAAAACCACAGATCAATTACTGTAGTATACAGTTGTTGTGCAACCATAGCAACTATAGATTTACCACAACAGGTCAATTACCGTAGTATACAGTTGGTGTGCTACCATAGCAACTATAGAATTAAAACTGCAGATCAATTACCATAATATACAGTTGTTGTGCTACCATAGCAACTATAGAATTAAAACTAATGATCAATTGCTATAGTATACAGTTGTTGTGTTACCATAGCAACTATAGAATTAAAACTACAGATCAATTACCATAGTATACAGTTGTTGTGTTACCATAGCAACTATAGAATTACAGATCAATTACCATGGTCCATAGTTTTTGTGTTACCATAGCAACTATAGTATTAAAACTACAGATTATTTACCAAAGTATACAGTTGTTGTGTTATTATAGCAATGATAGAATTACCACAGCAGGTCAAATAAAGTACTTTACCATGGTTCAAAAACACTCCAACACTACAGTATTTATTATAAATTACAATGTATTTTTTTTTCTGTTATGTCAAATGGCTGCAAGCGTTCTGGATATTTCCATACAATCAGACGCAGTGAAGGCCGCGGCGGCGTCATGCTAACTCTTCTGCCCTGTAAATACCTCAGACGCAGTGTTCCTGCTGAGAAATGACACAGAAAGCCTGGAGGACGCCGGCGCTGCGAGGCACCGCAGAATCAAAGACGGCGATTAGCATTGTTGACAAGCATCAGATCTGAAGTGCATTATCAGAAATGCACAAATGCTATGTGCATATACAGTGTGACAGACTCCCACGCGCTCAGACGACTTCACAGCAGGAATGTAGGAACGTCCTTTTCTTTGGCTGTCATTTTGGCTGTTTTGTATCCATGGGAACAAAAATGTGATTAAACGTTAATGTGTTCTTTTTATAAATGATTCACCAAAGCCAGTTTAAGCGTGGTCATTTATTTATAGGATTAAAAATTGATGCCTATATTAATATTGAGTTATATTTAGGCTTATGCAAATCCAATGCAAACAGTCATGTGCAAAGGGTAAAGCGTACTGTGCACGTGAGTGTCAATTCATGTTAGTTTATGGTATGCTTTGTGCAATGCAGCATCATGTTAATGCGTGTTAATGTTGTTAAATTCATCAATTATACAACATATTCAATTGCAGCTGTAAAGCAGATGACATGTAGCTCATTTCAGCTCATTTATTCGGCTCAATGTTGATTCAATTCAATGTCAGATCAGATCTGCTCTCATCTGATTTAACTAGTATATTAGTTTTCTGTTAAACTCAATGCTGGGAAGGTTAGTAAAGAATCTTATTTGAGTAATAAAGTATCATAAGTTGCCCCAAAAAATGTAGAGCAAGTTGAATAAACATGTCTGTTGTAAAAAAATACACAAAGTATGAGTAAAAGTAATACTTCTAAAAGAGTAGTGAGTGTAAAAATGATTTAACCGGGCATTCAAAATGTACTGCCATTTTATTTTAAGGTTAAACTATTCGCCATTCATGGACTGTATATTTAAAATCTGAGATCTTAATTTAATGTAAGAACACTTTACAATACTATATAGTTTGGTGCGAAACCTGTGTAACCTAAAATCTAGCTGGAGTGACGGTTCATCTTCCAACAGGACAATGACCCAAAGCACACCGCCAAAATATCAATGGAGTGGCTTCACAACAACTCGCTGAATGTCCTTGAGTGGCCCAGCCAGAGCCCAGACCTAAATCCTATTGAACATCTCTGGAGAGATCTGAAAATGGCTGTACACTGTCGCTTCCCATCCAACCTGATAGAGCTTGAGAGGTACTGCAAAGAGGAATGGGCATTAATTCCCAAAGACAGGTGTGCCAAGCGTGTGGCATCATATTCAAAAAGACTTGAGGCTGTAATTGCTGCCGAAGGTGCATCAACAAAGTATTGAGCAAAGGCTGTGAATACTGATGTACATGTGCTTTTTTTTCTTCACATTGTCATTATGGGGTATTGTGGGTAGAATGTTGAGGGAAATAAATGGATGCATTTTGGAATAAGGCTGTAATATTAAAAAATGTGGAAAAAAGTGAAGCGCTATCAATAATTGCCGCATGCACTGTATTTGTAAAAGAAAAAGTAGCCCTATATTTACATCTATTTCAATTAATATGGAACACAAGTGCATGTATTTACCAAAACTAATGTTGGACTTTTAGTTTTTCTTAGCCGCTTTTCTCACAACACTATTTACATTTGCACATCAGTTAATGCATTTCTCAAAACATTTGCCTGTGCGTGTAAAACAATGTCATTTGCACAAAAAAAATTTACGGGGTTCTTCGGTAAAGAAGTTGTTACTCCACCCCATTTAGAGCATCATTATGGACGTTTTATGATATAACTAATGTGGTTCAAATGATGGATCTGCAACAGAGAATTTACGTTTTTGGGAAACACTCGTCGCTACATCGTTCATTTCTCAAATGATGCATCGTACTATGATAGTTCAGCCGCGAGTTACGTTGCTGTTTGGGAAACGCACACCTGATTAGCACATTATTTATATTAATATACACTGGGGAAAAAATCATGTCAACAAATGCTTTTATGTCACATTATCTTAATTTAATAGGTAATTATGTTTTAACAATTCTTTTAGATATACAAAGTTTAAGGTAATATTTTTAGCCAGTTTGGTTTAAGTTCAGATAAAATGATATTTTTACAGTGTAGGAAAAACATCACACTTGATCTTCAAGATTCCTCAGGATCCAGAATTGCTTTTAGATTGATCAAAATACCCAGACTGCTTTATTACAGTAGATTTGTCATGCCATTCTCAATGAGAAAAGCCTTTAGTGTTGTGTTAGCTGCTGCATTTCTAGAGCGTGCTGACTTTGCCTCGACTCAACATGAAAACCTTCATTCACTGCTACAAGCGCTTTTCTTCATAAAAAGCAGAGCTTTAAAAGAAACAGAAGGTTTCATATAAGCTTTCAGGGAACTTCATGCACATTTCATGATTTATCCATGCTTGAAAGTGTAACAGTTTGTACCAAGTATTTTTCAGAGACTCTGATATCTGAAATGACCAAAAAATAAAACACTGAACTGCAATCTTCTTTTTTTTAGATCAGCTCCTCCAGATATTCTGCAAAGGCAAGACAACAGTTGGTTTTATGGTTCACTGGCCAATTCTTCTTTTCATAATACATCTTCTGTGCAAATAAAACATAGACATACACATTCAAGTGCTTATTTCTCTGTGCTGTACTCATCTCTGCATCTGTAAACTTTTTAAACAGTTTTAAACAATATCTTTATTTTAAACAATATCTTTATTTTAAACAATATCTTTATACATCGTCCATATCAGCTGCGCTTACACACAATTTTATTCATGTCTACACTGTAAAACCCAACAGTCAACTTTATCAAACAAAATTAGTGTAGTCAACTCAAAATTTACTAGAAGTCATTACCTTAAACTAAATGGAGTAAGTTCACAGGACTCATTTGGTTTAAGTTGCCTTAGCTTATTAGTAGACCCACACGGAATCTGTGCGCGCAGATTTCCGCAGATTTTCACCCCATCATTGATTCTGTTTATTAACTTGAGTAAATGTGTGTAAATCTATTCAGTTCAATTCATCTGATTTATGCACAATGCACTTTGTACAGTAATATTTTCTCTCTTTTAGTAGAGATATTATATGAGAGACTTGCTTTGTTCACAAAATAAAGTGACTCTAATTGGATTTGCATTTTAAAAAGGTATTATTTTTTATTTCATAAATTAAGGTTTTAGTTATAATACTCCCAAAATTATTCTGCAGAAATTCGCAGATTTTTAGCAAAATTCTCTGCAGAAATAGCAAAAAATGTCTGCAGATTCCGTCTGGGCCTAGTTATTAGGCTTTACAGAACTCAGTTGGTTTGAGTTCTCTTCATTTATTGGGTTTTACTGTGCTCAAATTGCTTTGTTTACTCAAATGGATTAAGTTTACAGTATTAGCTTTTGAACTTAAATGGATTGTTGCAATCGGTTTCCACAAACAGTTTGAGTTACCTTAACTTTTTGGGTTTGAGTGTATATTCTGATGACAAACACTGAACTTTAACATTTCAGTCATGTATACTGTAGTTATGCATAATATTTTCCTTCAGCTTAGTCTGATTTATCAGGGGTCGCCACAGCGGAATGAACTTCCAACTATTTCAGCATATGTTTTACGCAACGGATGCCCTACTAGCCACAACCCAGTACTGGGAAACATCCATACACACACCATTCACACACACACACACACACACACACACACGCACACACACACACACACACACACACACACACACACACACACACACACACACACACACACACACACACACACACACACCTTACCCAATTCCCCTGTAGCGCATGTGTTTGGACTGTGGGGGAAACCAGGGCACCCGGAGGAAACCCATGTCAACACGGGGAGAACATGCAAACTCCACACAGAAACGCCAACAGACCCAGCCGGAACTCAAACTAAAGACCTTCTTGCTGTGAAGCAACAGCGCTAACCACTGAGCCAGCATAACAGTATTACAAAGCATTTACAGCTTTAATTGTTTTTATATTGTGATTTTGAGTGTACACTAAACTAGTTTGCTGCTTTATTTCTTTATATTCTCTCAGATTACACAGCAAAAGCTTTTTTTTATTCTTATTTTCTCATTAAACACAGTAGACTCTACCATTTATTCTGACGGACCAAATTTTAAAAATATAAGCTTTTTTGTCAACAAAATGTGCATATTGTGATGAAACGTTATATATACTGGATTGGGAAAGAGTGGAACTAGAAAGAAAAAAAAAAGCCAATTTACATTCATTCATTCATTTTCTTTTCGACTCAGTCCCTTTATTAATCCGGGGTCGCCACAGCGGAATGAACCGCCAACTTATCCAGCACGTTTTTACGCAGCGGATGCCCTTCCAGCCGCAACCCATGTCTGGGAAACATCCACACACACTCATTCACACATACACTCATACACTCTGGACAATTTAGCCTTCCCAATTTACCTGTACCACATGTCACGTGGCACAAACAGACTCTTCTTACAGTCCAGCATATGTTTTACACAGTGGATGGCCTTCTAGCTGCAACCCAGTATTAGGAAACACCCATACAATTTAGTTCATCGATTCCCCTATAGCGCATGTGTTTGGGCTGTGGGGGAAACCGGAGCACCCGGAGGAAACCCACACCAACACAGGGAGAACATGCAAACTCTACATAGAAACACCAACTGACACAGCCAGGACTCAAACCAGCGACCTTCTTGCTGTGAGGCGACAGTGCTAACCACTGAGCCACCATACCACCACACACACACTCACAGACACATTCAGTTTTTCCCTGCACATTTCCATCTTTGCCGAATAATAAACTTTATGTGTTGCATAATTGTCAGTCGTACATAAATAAAGCAGATGCGCTCAAACAGAAGTTTCCATAATTAAATTTGATCCTTTTGCATATTAGATTTTATTTAAATCAATCATATTTTTAAAGATGCATTTATTCAGATCTCAGAGAATCAGCCTCTAAATTGTGAAAAGCAGTTCTGTGTGTTGTTAAACACAGTTAAAATGCATGAGGTGGAAACAAACGACACTCATAAACCTGTTTTCCAGATGCATTCAGGACTTTTACCCATTTCATTTATGCATGACTGATAAATACCTGCCTACATTACATTTATTAGAGTGTTTAAGTTAACAAGGAGAGCTATTATGCAAAAATCACCTTTATAGGGAGTGTGTGTGTGTCAGCAGTGTGTGAGTATCTCCAGCCTCTGATGGTAAACATTAATTAACTGTATTTCTTCTTGATGATCGAAACACTTTGATGGACATTCTTCCTTTGTACGTGTCATCAGAGAGGGAAAGCCCCACCCACTAGCGCCCATCTCTCCATCTCATTAGCATAAACAGCAGCCCTGAGTGAGAAGCAGCCGTCTGTCCATTAGCCATTAGAGTGTTTGAGCTGCTGAAGATAATGTCAGCATAGACTAAGAGGATTATAGATGTGGAGTTTCAGATGAACAGAGACAGGAGCGACATAGACTGACAGAAGCATGAAGCACACACTCACACTGAAGCACACCTGACCAGCACTGACAACACACACACTGCTGTTTTACATCTGTCACTCCATTTGTAGCTCCGCCCTCTTCTGAAAAGAGCACAAACTCATTTGAATTTAAAGCGACAGTCACCAAAACGCCACGATTAGAACGAAAGCCTACAAGGGTCAGTTTCAGAGAGGTAGAGGACATCATCTGTGTGCTATTCTCAGCTCAAACTTCACTACATAGTCTATAGGGATGCATTTAACATCTTGTATAAAGAGGACATATAATGCCATCCATCCACTTATGGCCTCCTACATGTCTGTGGACGCTGATGGTTGTTTTTGGAGTGTGTTTTTGTGAGTAATCACTGCCATATTGCCGCTAATGTTGTGATACGGCCGTGATTTATGTGACTGTCTGCCATCTACATGCTTTAGAGGATCATGACAGCTGATAGCAGACACACATGCACTTCTCTTGTCTTATTTTCTCCTGTTCTCTGTGTGTGTGCGTGCGTGTGTGTGTGTGTGTACCTGATCTGTAGTGTTGACTGTAGTCTGACGTTTCAAGCTCATTCTGTCAGGAAACAGTACTTGTGTGATTTTACGTAATGTTTTGTATGTAAATGTTGGTGGATAAATTCCTGGAAATGAATGAATGAATGAATGTATAAACAAACAAACAAACAAACAAACAAACAAACAAACAAACAAACAAACAAACAAACAAACAAACAAACAAACAAACAAATAAATAAATAAATAAATAAATAAATAAATAAACAAACAAACAAACAAACAAACAAACAAACAAACAAACGAATAAATAAATAAATAAATAAATAAATAAATAAATAAATAAATAAAGTACATTAAAAACAACAAATAAATAAGTAAAATACACAAGACAATAAATAAATCAACAACTAAATAAATGAACAAACAAATAAATAAATAACACAAGACAAAAGTTCTGTTTTTATACTCAATAAATAAATAAATACGAATAAATTAATGTTTTCAAAATAAGTCTCTTCTGCTCACCAAGGCTGGATTAATCATATATATATTTATATATATTGTGTAATAGTATTACAATTTAATATGCACATACATATTTTTTCCTGTTTGGATATATATTTAAAATGCATTTTATTACTGTGATGAAAAGGTGAATTGTCTGCAGCAATATCCTAAATAAAACAAACACATAAATAAATAAATAAATAAATAAATAAATAAATAAATAAATAAATAAATAAATAAATAAATTAAAAATAAAAATAAAAATAAAATAAAATAAAATAAAATAAAATAAAATAAAATAAAATAAAATAAAATAAAATAAAATAAAATAAAATAAAATAAAAATAAATAAATAAATTAATTAATTAATTAATTAATTAATCTACATACTGCCAGTGTAATAAAATCATCAAATCTCGAGCATTTTTAAATGCAAGAATCAAAAATTGACAATATTAGTAAAATAAATAAATATTAAATAAACAAACAAACAAACAAACAAACAAATAAATAAAAATTACAATGTTACATATTATTTCAGTTTAAACTGTATTAAGTATTAACATCAGCATCAAAACAAAACAAAGCAAACTTAATTGTTTAAACAATTTGTCTGTCAGTGCACTTCTTTAAATCTAACCAATGTTTACTAAACAACAATCATAATAATAATAGTAAATAATAAAAAATAAATCTGTATATTCACAAAATGATCTAAGGTATAGCCCCAAACCATCTTTAAAATAATGCATGCTGTAAACATGATATAATAAATAAAGGACGAGAAGTGTTTTGTCTGATGCATCAGGTTATGTCATAGAAAATAATGAATTATTCAAATATATTACTGTTTAATGGAGATAATATTTTTGTTCAACACATTTCTAATCATAGTAGTTTTAATAACTCATATCTAATAACTGATTTATTTTCTCTTTGTCATGATGACAGCACATAATATTAGACTAGATATTCTTCAAGACACTTCTATACAGCTTAAAGTGACATTTAAAGGCTTAACTAGGGTAATTAGGGTAAAGTTAGGGTAATTAGGCAAGTCATTGTATAACCGTGGTTTGTTCTGGAGACAATCCAAAACTAATATTGCTGAAAGGGGCTAATAATATTGACCTTAAAATGGGTTTAAAACTATTAAAAACTTATTCTAGCCAAAATAAAACAAATAAAACTTTCTCCTGAAGAAAAAATATTAGAGGAAATACTGTGAGAAATTCCTGAATCTGTTCAACATCATCTGGGAAACATTTGAAAAGAAGAAATATTTCACAGGAGGGTGAATAATTTTGCCTTCAACTGTATAATATATATAAAATAAAAACACAATCACAGTCTTGCAATGACTTTAACTAGTAGGCAAATATACTGATGGAGAAACAGACGTGTGTATTGATCATTATACGAGATTCAGTGCATCATTACTGAAGCTGTCGAGTCCAAAAGTGTTCAAATCAGAAACACATCTTGTTTCTCCTGCAGATGAAAATGAGCATGTTAAAAATAGGAAAGCATCACACACATCATGAATGTCCTATATGTGCCAAAACAGACTGAATGCATGTGTTGGGGATCATTAAACATCAATGCAGCACACGACTGGGAAAATACATCAAACACACTTCATCATTTACTGATCTCAATATATCAATCTATAGACAATTTAGAGGGTTTAGAGCTTTTTTTTATAATGTGAAAAACAAGTACACTTCGGGAAGCTTTAAAACAGTATGCTGGAACATTATAATAAACCCTACAAGTGCACATTTAATAAGCAGAAATACTATAAAGTTGAAGACTATAATAATAATAATAATAATAATAATAATAATAATAATAATAATAATAATAATAATAATAATAATAAATAAATTATAATAAATAATAATTAATAAATAACAATTAATAAATAATAATAATAATAATAATAATTATTATTATTATTATTATTATTATTATTATTGTTGTTGTTGTTGTTGTTGTTGTTGTTGTTGTTGTTGTTGTTGTTATTATTACTATTATTATTATTATTATTATTATTATTATTATTATTATTATTTAAATTTATATTTTTTTAAATCGAATTTATTCATTATATATTATAATTTAAAATTTACATTTTATTTATATTTTCAAATATTCTCCCATGTTCATCTGGAGAAAATACAGTTTTTTTTGCTGAAAATAACATTTTAATTGAAATAAACAATAAAAATAACTAATATAATATACATTTTTAATAAAAAAAGAATTAATAAAATTATTAAAAATAATATTTAAATATATATAAAAATATTTAACATATTATAAATAAAATAAAGCAAATACAAATGTATAAAATATTTGTAAAGAATAAAGAGATAAATAATAAAATAGAACATACCAGAAAAATATATAAAATAAATCAAATTAAATGAAAATAAAATAAAATAATATGAATAAAAATTAAAAATAAAATATGAAAATATATGAAAAATATATCAAATAATTAAAAATAAAAAGATAAAATAAAAAAATATATAATAAAATAAAATAAAATTTTAAATAAATAAAAAATAAGATAAAATAAAAAAAATTGTAAATTCATTTGGAAAAATAAAATAAAATAAAATAAAATAAAATAAAATAAAATAAAATAAAATAAAATAAAATAAAATAAAATAAAATAAAATAAAATAAAATATTAAATAAAAAATAAAAAAATAATAAAATTAAAATAAATAAATAAATAAAATAATAACACATAAATAAATAAATAAATAAATAAATAAATAAATAAATAAATAAATAAATAAATAAATAAATAAATCAATCAATCAATCAATCAATCAATCAATCAATCAATCAATCAAGCAAGCAAGCAAGCAAGCTATAGAAACTAACCAAACACTATTATCATCATATTGGCTTCACAAAGTTAACAGAAACTAAGACATAAATAGATAACAAAGACTAAGAATAAAACAAAAAACATCCAAAATATCTCTGAGCGTAATCTGAGTGTTAGCACCAGCACTGCTATAAGTGTACAGAGTGTGTTATCATCTCAGCAGATGCAGTTTTCTGAGAATAAATCACTGAGACTGTCTGATCTCCACCCGCTAAGATTAAAATTCACAAAAGTGAATGGAATTAATGCTGTTTTCCATGTACATCATGCTGAGATTAGACGTGTGTTTCTGTCGGACAGACCGAGGTTAAGTGTGAGGATAATCTGAGCGGTCGACATACATCTGAACTTTAATCCGCACACAGAAAAAACACACGCATGTAGGATTTCATATTGTCTCTTATTTATGCTTCAGGCTCAGTCTGCAAAAAAACACTTAAAAATAATTTTTACACGAGATAATATAACAATAAAGAATAACATCAGAATTATTACAATAATGCAATACATCACACATTTATAGATTAATACAAACAAAAAATATATATAATAAAACAATTTTAAACCTTAGGGATGCATAATTTTCTAATAATTTAACGAAAAGGGATTCAATATTCTGCTGATGTAATATTCATTTTTTTTATTTTTCCTCCTGTTTTGATATATTTAAAATGCATTTTATTACGTTTGATAGGAAGATTAATTTTCCTACAAAAAAGAGCAATCATAAATATACAATCTGCCAGTGTCATCATCAAATCTCATGTCATTTTTTACTTGCAGGAATTAAAAATCGACAAAATAAACAATTATAATAAAAAAACATATAACAAAATTAAATAAATAAACAAACAAGCAAATAGATAAAAAAGAACACAAGACAAAACGTGTGTTTTAAAATAATAAATAAATAATAGATGACAAAAGTCATGTTTTAAATAAATAAATAACACAAGACAATACATGCATTTTAAAATAATAAATAAATGAATAATAGTACACAAAACTCATGTTTTAAAATAAATAAATAAGTAAATAAATAAATAAATAAATAAATAACACAAGGCATAACTTGTTTTAAAATAATAAATAAATAACACAAGAAAAAACTTGTGTTTTAAAATAATAAATAAGTAAATAAATAAATTACAAAAGACAAAACTTGCGTTTTAAATAAATAAATAAATAGCAAACGATACTCTTTGAATAAACAAAAAATAAATAAATAAATTCATAAATAACACAAGACAAAACTCGTTTTAAAATAATAAATAAATAACACTGGACAAAACTCATATTTTTAAAATAAATAAATAAATAGCAGAAGACAAAACTCGTGTTTTAAATAAATAAATAAATAAACAGCAGAAAACAATACTCGTGTTTTTGAATAATGATATTTTTACTTGAATATTGTTTGAAATAATAATAAATAAATAATTCAACAATTAAATAATAAATAAAAAACACAAGACAAAACTATTGTTTTAATTTATAAATAAATAAATAAATAAATAACAAGACAAAACTATTGTTTTAATTTATAAATAAATAAATAAATAAATAAATAAATAACAAGACAAAACTATTGTTTTAATTTATAAATAAATAAATAAATAAATAAATAAATAACAAGACAAAACTATTGTTTTAATTTATAAATAAATAAATAAATAAATAAATAAATAAATAACAAGACAAAACTATTGTTTTAATTTATAAATAAATAAATAAATAAATAAATAAATAAATAAATAAATAACAAGACAAAACTATTGTTTTAATTTATAAATAAATAAATAAATAAATAACAAGACAAAACTATTGTTTTAATTTATAAATAAATAAATAAATAAATAAATAAATAACAAGACAAAACTATTGTTTTAATTTATAAATAAATAAATAAATAAATAACAAGACAAAACTATTGTTTTAATTTATAAATAAATAAATAAATAAATAAATAAATAACAAGACAAAACTATTGTTTTAATTTATAAATAAATAAATAAATAAATAAATAAATAAATAAATAAATAAATAAATAAATAAATAAATAAATAAATAAATAAACTAACAAACAACAGTCGGCATGCAACTCACTAAAATGCACATGACATTTGTAAACAGTAAAAACACTGATGTATTTTCATTACTTAGAGAGCAAAAAAAGTCATTTTTACAGTATTAGGAAATTAACAAATTTCAGTGTTAAATTTATAATTGTTAGTTTAATTTATCATTCATTCATCATTCTTTTCAGCTTAGTCCCTTTATTATTTTGGGGTCGCCACAGCGGAATGAACCGCCAACTTATCCAGCATATGTACGCAGCGGATGCCCTTCCAGCCGCAACTCATCACTGGGAAATAATTGAATTGAATAATTTGTAATTGAGTTTTTTTAGTTTAGTTATGTGCCGACTGTACACAATCTGTTATTATTGTGTTGTTTGTGCAAGTGAAGTTAATCTTTGATGCGATAGTGTTTTTTTTAATGAAAGAAGGATAAGTGTCATTAAGCACAAAGACACGTGCATGTGTGTGAGTGTGTGTGTGTGTGTACAGATGTTCAGGAGGGACAAACTCTCCTGTTAATGACTCTCATCAAGTGTGTTCTGCTAAGTGCACTTAATGTGACTCTCATGAAGGGAACACTGGTGTCTAATTAATCACAGTATGAACAGCGTTGAAGTCATGAAGTCATTATTTTACAATCCTATTTGCTGAAATAATAACAGAAAAACTCCATGATGGTGTAATCAAGACTTTCAGAAAGAGGAAAACAATAGTGTGAGACTGATAACGGCAGCCAGAAGAGAGAATAATGTCAGATTCACTGTCCTGCCCCATAGACGCTGCATATGGAGAAATATTTCTGTAAAATAACCGAAAATGTACTCACAGATCAGGATATATTTGGTTCACTAAAAAAAATCAGTTAATAGCAGTCATTGGTTCAGGAATCTGACAATACTAGTTTCATGATGTGTTTTGATTCACTGAAAAGAATCAGTTCACACAAGTCACTGGTTCAGAAATCTGACAGTATGTTCACGATTTGTTCTGATTCACTGAAAAGAATCAGTTCACACAAGTCACTGGTTCAGAAATCTGACAATATGTTCACGATTTGTTCTGATTCACTGAAAAGAATCAGTTCATAACAGTCATTGGATCAGGAATCTGACAATACTGGATTCATGATATGTTTTGATTCACTGAAAAGAATCAGTTCATTGTAGTCATTAATTTTGGAATCTGACAATGCTGGATTCATAATATGTTCCGATTCACTGAAAAGAATCAGTTCAATGGAGTCATTGTTTTGAGAATCTGAAAATATAGTTTGGAAGCTCTGTTTTTGATTCACCAAAATGATTTAGTTAATAACAGGTCATAGCAGCCATTGGTTTAGGAATCTGGCCATACTGGATACATGATATTGCTTGATTCACTGAAAAGAATCAGTTCTTGACAGCACATATACATATATATATATATATATATATATATATATATATATATATATATATATATATATATATATATATATATATATATACATATATACATATATATACATATATAAACATACATATATATTCATTCATTTTCTTTTTGGCTTAGTCCCTTTATTAATCTGGGATCGCCACAGCGGAATGAACCGCCAACTTATCCAGCACGTTTTTATGCAGCGGATGCCCTACCCATCTCTGGGGAAATAATAAAAAATAAAATAAATAAATAAATATATAGCAGTCATTGGTGACGGAATCAGACAATACTGGATTCATGATGTGGTTTTGGTAGTCATTGGTTCAGGAATCTGACAATACTAGATTCCCGATATGTTTTGATTCATTAAAAGAATCAGTTTATAGCAGCCATTGGTTCAGGAATCTGACAATAATAGATTCATCATATGTTCTGATTCTCTAAAAAAGAATTAGTTCAATAAAGTCATTGGTTTGGGAATCTGACAATATTGTTTGTGTTTGATTCACCAAACAGAATCAGTTCATAATGTTTCATAGCAGTTGCTAGTGGAGAAACCGGACAATAGTGGAATCAAGATGTGTTTTTGATTCTCCAAAAAGAATCAGTTCATAGCAGTTCTTCGGTTCAGGAATCTTACAATGCTACAGGTACATTCATGTTATGTTTTGATTCACTGAAAAGAATCAGTTCAATGGAGTCTTTGGTTCAGCAATCTGACAATATTGTTTGGAGGCTAGTTTATTCATATTCACCAGAAGGAATCAGTTCATAACAGTTTATATATAGCAGTTGTTGGTTTAGTAATCTGACAATACTGGATTTATGAAATCTTTTGATTCACTGAAACGAATCAGTTCATAGCAGCCACTGGCTCACTAAAATGAATGTGTATTGAGGAAGTCATTCATTCAGGAGTCACTGGTTCCCTAATTGTTTTACATCATAGATTCAGGAACTGTGTTGTGACTCGGTTCAATTTGCATTGCAAAAAATGTGTATTTTGTAACATGTTTCTGTCTGCGTCTGTGAAAGAATGCTTAACTCTTAACCAACCTGAAACATCACATTTTTGATCCACTCTAATATATAAAACACCTTCCTTCCCTTTAAAATACTCCACTGTTTAACTTAAAAACACTCATTTGCACGTCATATGGTAAAAGCTTGCACATGCAGATTTTCCTAGTGCTTGAAAGGCACTTTCAGAATCAGGTCTTTTATAAACGTCTGCACACATTATCCTGTCATCTTTAAACGCAGCATTATAGGCTAGCTTTACATGCAAAAACAGCTTTCAGTTTCTCTCACCGCAAAAAAAATATTGTCTAACTAAGATTGTTTGTCTTGTTTCTAGTCCAAATATCTAGAAATTCTTATAGCAAGAAGCATTTTCTAGACAAGCACAACATAATGTCTTGTTGTCAGAAATAAAGAGTCAAATTACGAGAGTTTATTTCTTAAAACAAGCAAAATAATCTGCCAATGGGGTAAGCAAAATAACCTTATGTCAAATTAAAAAACAAGATTATTTTGCTTACCCCATTGGCAGATTATGTTGCCTGTTTTACGGAAAAACTCACTTAATATTGGCATATTATGTCTGAAAACAAGACAAAATGTTTTGCTTGCCTAGAAAATGCTTCTTGATACAAGAATCTTTAGATATTTAGACTAGAAACAAGACAAACAATGTAAGTAAGAAAAGCATTTTTTTTTGCATTGTGAGTTATTTACAATACTTATGTAACCTTATATATTTTGTTAATTAATAATTAAATGTAAAAATGTTATGGAATTTATTTAGAAAGATTTTCTATTTACTTTCAATATGTCGGATACAAGGTTTAATATGTATTAGTTAAGAAAGTTATTGTTGTGCTCTGGCTCCTTTAAGGGAGGTGGACCGGAAAGCAGGAGGGGGAGAAAAAAAAGGGAGTGGAGAAAAGTTCGGGAGACGCAATGCTGTTGTAATGCTGTTTGTGAATGTTATGTCGATGCTCCAGGTTAAAGAAAAATAAACGAATTATCACCCTGGTAACCCGTGTTTATTTATGATACCCACGTTGGAGAGACTGGGGTGGAAACAGCCAGAAATAAGGGGTACACTTACAATTGTATAAACAATAAACAATGACATTTAGAAAGACTGGCTATGGGTATCATCTTACTACTACTAATAAAAAACCTCTAATATAATCCGGTGAACAAAAGATATGACGAATAAATCCTCCACATCAATGATGTCCAACCTAATCTAAACTAACAACCAACTTAAGCAAAAATACAAGGGTTGGCGCATACCTTCTTAGCTAGTGTATAGACATTTGTAAATCTATGTGTTGAGATGTGTGTCACGTGACTTGCTTACCTACCAGCCTTTCTAATGACAAACACGAAGGTAGGGAAGGAATGGTAACACAAGGGTAAGAACAGACAGCAACAAAATGCAAACAACAACAACAACAACACAGTGTAAATTATATAAAGACCAACAATATCAACAAACTAACCAAACAAGCATAACAAAACTATCAGAACACCAAGCAGAAAAGCAAATAAAGAGGCTCAAACTGCTGGAATGAAGAGATTTTAAACAGAGCTGGGAACATGAGGGGATTGGCTGAAAACGGTACTGAGTTGTAGAGCAGGAACCAATCAGGATGAAGCAGTGACAGGACTGGTTACAGCAGTTAAAAGTGAAACAACAACCAGGGACAACAGTAGGCGAGGCAAACAATGAAGTGAACTGGGGTGGTGGAAAGAAAACACTAAAAACAAGAAATAAATAGATGCCTGCTGGCACATAACAACAAGCAATATATGTAGTCTTGTTTTCAGAAATAATAAGTCAAAATTAAGTGAGATTTTCCACTAATAATCCAGTTTTCTTTTAATCTAGTTGACATAACATTATTTACTTAGCCCAATGTCAGATTATTTTGATTGTTTCAATGAAAAACTCACTTAATTTCGACTCATTATTTCTGAAAACAAGACTATATTGTTTGCTTGTCCAGAAAAATGCTTCTTAATTTAGGAATGTTTAGATATTTGGACTAGAAACAAGACAAAACAATCTAAGTAAGAAAAGCATTTCTACAGAGTTTTCTCTTGCAATTGGAGAGACACTCATAGAGCCGTATTTTGCTATCCATGATTCACATCCCAGCGCTATAAATACTCCAGAAGCGTTGCTGTAGTGTCTGCAGGCGAATGAGAAGCTCTGAAGTGACCCGTATCAAACACACACATATGCTCATGCACACCGACAACCAGAGAGGCTTTATGCCAGAGTTTACCGCCAGAACGCTACAAATACTAAGCTCACAATGTTCTTACGGACAGAGACAAAGGCTCTTCCTACAATAGCCAATAAATCCTGCAACTCAACAATAGCTGCTCTGTGTGGGCTGTAATTCCCTCGCTGTCAAATGTGAAGCTCTGAGAGGATTGAAATGGAGATCAGTTTACACACACGTCAACAGAGGGATGTACGAGAGGAAGCTTTGCATTTAACCATCTGGAAAGTTGTTTTAGAGCTGTGGGTTTTCTGAGAGTTGTGTATTGGTGTTTACTTCATGGGTATCTGTGTGTATATTATATTTTTTAAGCTAAAATAATAATGTCATTCAGCTATGGTTGGGTTCAGGTGACTGGGACCGACCGACCGACCAATCAATCAAACCAACAAACTAATCAAATCAAATCAAGTCAGTCAATCAATCAATCAATCAATCAATCAATCAATCAATCAATCAATCAATCAATAAAAACTAAACAATTAAAAAACCAACCAAGATATCAATCAATCAATCAATCAATCAATCAATCAATCAATCAGTCAACCAACAAACCAATCCATCAACCAATTAATCAATCGACCAACCAACCAACCAACCAACCAACCAACCAACCAACCAACTAACCAATTCAATCAATCATTCAACAAACCAATCAATTAATCAACCGATCAAGCAACCAATTAACAAATCAATTAATCAACCAACCAATCCACAAACCATCCAACCAACCAACCAAACAACCAACAAACCAATCAATCAATCAACCAACCAACAAACCAATAAACCAACCATTCAACCAACCAACCTACCAATCAATCAACCAACCAACCAACCAACCAACCAACCAACCAACCAACCAATCAATCAATCAATCAATCAATCAATCAATCAATCAATCAATCAATCAATCAATCAATCAATCAATCAATCAATCAATCAATCAATCAATCAATCAATCAATCAATCAATCAATCAATCAATCAATTAATCAATCAATCAATCAAATAACCAATCAACCAACCGATCAGTCAATCAATCAATGAACCAACAAATCAACCAACCAACTAACCAACCAACCAATCAACCAGTCAACCAACAAACCAATCAATCAATCAACCAATTAATCAATCAATCAACCAATCGATCAATCAATCAATCAATCAATCAATTAACCAACCAACCAACCAATCAACCAAATAAACAATCAAATCAACCAACCAACCAAATCAACCATTTTTTCAATCAATCAATAAATCTGTCAACAAACCAATCAATCAATCAACCAACTAACAAACTAATTAAGCAACCAACCAATCCACAAACCAGACAACCAACCAACCAAACAACCGACAAACCAATCAATCAATCAATCAATCAATCAATCAATCAATCAATCAATCAATCAATCAATCAATCAATCAATCAATCAATCAATCAATCAATCAAATAACCAATCAGTCAATCAATCCATCAATTAATGAAGTTACCAATGTGAAATGTGTTCATGATACATTCTCTTTAGGAAGGAAATGTGAACTTCAACATTGTATTTCAATTATTGTTATTTAAAGCTATAAAATACAATAAACACATGACTTTATCTGAGGGAGTAATAAACTTCCTCCTCCAATGTCAGAACGTCAGTGACGAATCAAAACGTCAGACGTTTGAGAAACTCACAACATTTCAAAAGTAGAAACTGCAATATCAGAATTCTGAGGATCAATATGAACGGTCACAGTGACCTTCTTAGCAGAACTATTACTGTTATTTCATCAGAATTTAGTGTTTTATTCCATGGCAGAAAAAAAGGCTTCCACAAGAGTTCAGAGGAGATCTGCATGCATGTCAATGGCCAAACAGACTCTCTTATTGACATGAAACAGCATTTTCCCATGAGGCAACGGATCAACACTTCCCTGAGGACTCTGAGGTCAAGTGTCCTTAAAGAAATCCAAACTCAAACCTAAGATGTCAACTTCTTTCTCAGCAGTGTAAAAGTTACCAGCATGTAAGCGATGCGTATCATGTGTGAGATTTAAAGGGATAGTTCACCCTAAGTTGAACATTTCCTGTTCATTCACCCACAGGTCATCCAAGATGAACAGTTGAAGTCTTGATCCTAAAGTGTGTGTATGGTCACATTATAAAGAGTGCTTCTTTAAAGCATGACAAACGATTAGAAACATGACCAAAATCCTATTAGTAAAGAAAACGTTTAGCATTTTTGCTCAAATCGTATTTTTGGTTCTACATGGACGAACAAGTGGCGTCTTAGACCGAATCTGGGATGCGCTGTGGGTGAGTAAATTAACCAACATAGGCTCATTCTGAAAACGCACCCCTGTATACATTTCTGTAGATCGCAGATCATGCAGCCAGAGGTACTAATGGCTGCAATTTGTCTTTAAAACGAATGCTACTGGGCGGTATGGGTTAAGGGAAGGGGGTGATTGGGTCAATCGGTGCTTTTGAAAACACTATCGGTTAGGTTTAGGGAAGGAGGCGATTGGGTCAATCGGTGCTTTTGAAAACACTATCGGTTTGGGTTAAGGGAAGGGGGTGATTGGGTCAATCGGTGCTTTTGAAAACCTTATCGGTTGGGTTTAGGGAAGGGGGCGATTGGGTCAATCGGTGCTTTTGAAAAGACTATTGGTTTGGTTCAGGGAAGGGGGTGATTGGGTCAATCAGTGCTTTTGAAAACACTATCGGTTGGGTTTAGGGAAGTGGGTGATTGGTTCAATTGGTGCTTTTGAAAACACTGTTGGTTGAGTTTAGGGAAGGGGTGATTGGGTCAATCTGTGCTTTTGAAAACACTATCGATTGGGTTTAGGGAAGGGGGTGATTGGGTCAATCGGTGCTTTTGAAAACACTGTTGGTTGAGTTTAGGGAAGGGGTGATTGGGTCAATTGGTGCTTTTGAAAACACTGTTGGTTGAGTTTAGGGAAGGGGGTGATTGGGTCAATCGGTGCTTTTGAAAACACTATCGATTGGGTTTAGGGAAGGGGGTGATTGGGTCAATCGGTGCTTTTGAAAACTCTATCGATTGGGTTTAGGGAAGGGGGTGATTGGTTCAATTGGTGCTTTTGAAAACACTGTTGGTTGAGTTTAGGGAAGGGGTGATTGGGTCAATCGGTGCTTTTGAAAACACTGTTGGTTGAGTTTAGGGAAGGGGTGATTGGGTCAATTGGTGCTTTTGAAAACACTGTTGGTTGAGTTTAGGGAAGGGGGTGATTGGGTCAATCGGTGCTTTTGAAAACACTATCGATTGGGTTTAGGGAAGGGGGTGATTGGGTCAATCGGTGCTTTTGAAAACACTATCGATTGGGTTTAGGGAAGTGGGTGATTGGTTCAATTGGTGCTTTTGAAAACACTGTTGGTTGAGTTTAGGGAAGGGGTGATTGGGTCAATCTGTGCTTTTGAAAACACTATCGATTGGGTTTAGGGAAGGGGGTGATTGGTTCAATTGGTGCTTTTGAAAACACTGTTGGTTGAGTTTAGGGAAGGGGTGATTGGGTCAATCGGTGCTTTTGAAAACACTGTTGGTTGAGTTTAGGGAAGGGGGTGATTGGGGTCAATCGGTGCTTTTGAAAACACTATCGATTGGGTTTAGGGAAGGGGGTGATTGGGTCAATCGGTGCTTTTGAAAACACTATCGATTGGGTTTAGGGAAGGGGTGATTGGTTCAATTGGTGCTTTTGAAAACACTGTTGGTTGAGTTTAGGGAAGGGGTGATTGGGTCAATTGGTGCTTTTGAAAACACTGTTGGTTGAGTTTAGGGAAGGGGTGATTGGGTCAATCGGTGCTTTTGAAAACTCTATCGATTGGGTTTAGGGAAGGGGGTGATTGGTTCAATTGGTGCTTTTGAAAACACTGTTGGTTGAGTTTAGGGAAGGGGTGATTGGGTCAATCGGTGCTTTTGAAAACACTGTTGGTTGAGTTAGGGAAGGGGTGATTGGGTCAATCGGTGCTTTTGAAAACACTATCGATTGGGTTTAGGGAAGGGGGTGATTGGTTCAATTGGTGCTTTTGAAAACACTGTTGGTTGAGTTTAGGGAAGGGGTGATTGGGTCAATCGGTGCTTTTGAAAACACTGTTGGTTGAGTTTAGGGAAGGGGTGATTGGGTCAATCGGTGCTTTTGAAAACACTATCGATTGGGTTTAGGGAAGGGGGTGATTGGGTCAATCGGTGCTTTTGAAAACACTATCGATTGGGTTTAGGGAAGGGGTGATTGGTTCAATTGGTGCTTTTGAAAACACTGTTGGTTGAGTTTAGGGAAGGGGTGATTGGGTCAATCGGTGCTTTTGAAAACTCTATCGATTGGGTTTAGGGAAGGGGGTGATTGGTTCAATTGGTGCTTTTGAAAACACTGTTGGTTGAGTTTAGGGAAGGGGTGATTGGTTCAATTGGTGCTTTTGAAAACACTGTTGGTTGAGTTTAGGGAAGGGGTGATTGGGTCAATCGGTGCTTTTGAAAACACTGTTGGTTGAGTTTAGGGAAGGGGGTGATTGGGTCAATCGGTGCTTTTGAAAACACTATCGATTGGGTTTAGGGAAGGGGGGTGATTGGGTCAATCGGTGCTTTTGAAAACACTATCGATTGGGTTTAGGGAAGGGGGTGATTGGGTCAATCTGTGCTTTTGAAAACACTATCGATTGGGTTTAGGGAAGGGGTGATTGGTTCAATTGGTGCTTTTGAAAACACTGTTGGTTGAGTTTAGGGAAGGGGTGATTGGGTCAATTGGTGCTTTTGAAAACACTGTTGGTTGAGTTTAGGGGAAGGGGTGATTGGGTCAATCGGTGCTTTTGAAAACTCTATCGATTGGGTTTAGGGAAGGGGGTGATTGGTTCAATTGATGCTTTTGAAAACACTGTTGGTTGAGTTTAGGGAAGGGGTGATTGGGTCAATTGGTGCTTTTGAAAACACTGTTGGTTGAGTTTAGGGAAGGGGGTGATTGGTTCAATTGGTGCTTTTGAAAACACTGTTGGTTGAGTTTAGGGAAGGGGTGATTGGGTCAATCGGTGCTTTTGAAAACACTGTTGGTTGAGTTTAGGGAAGGGGTGATTGGGTCAATCGGTGCTTTTGAAAACACTGTTGGTTGAGTTTAGGGAAGGGGGTGATTGGTTCAATTGGTGCTTTTGAAAACACTGTTGGTTGAGTTTAGGGAAGGGGTGATTGGGTCAATCGGTGCTTTTGAAAACACTGTTGGTTGGGTTTAGGGAAGGGGGTGATTGGGTCAATCGGTGCTTTTGAAAACACTGTTGGTTGAGTTTAGGGAAGGGGTGATTGGGTCAATCGGTGCTTTTGAAAACACTATCGATTGGGTTTAGGGAAGGGGGTGATTGGGTCAATCGGTGCTTTTGAAAACAATTGGTTGGGTTTAGGGAATGGGGTGATTGGGTCAATCAGTGCTTTTGAAAACACTTGGGTGGGTTTAGGGAAGGGGGCGACTGGGTCAATCGGTCCTATTGAAAACACTTGGTTGGGTTTAGGGAATGGGGTGATTGGGTCAATCCGTGCTTTTGAAAACCTGATTGGTTGATCAGTCAGTCAGTCGACAGCGACCTCTGGTGGATATATACCTCCTGGATACGTAGCCCTATGTATATAGGGGTGTGTGTTCAGAATGACCCTGGGTTGAAATAAACAAGTTATTAAATTTTTGGGGTGAGCTATCCCTTTAAAATCCTTTTTAAATGACAACAAACTCACACTTTGCAAAAATCTGACTATTTCACTTCTGTCTCTTTTCTTTCCTGGAAATATCGAGTGTGTTGTTTACTTGTTACAACACAGCTGTTTCTCAGAGTAATTATATATCATGATATCTCAGACTCCTAAATGCACCCAATAGTATTCATATCACATACAGGCCGTCAGTTCTTTTCAGCCTTTCTCTGCTACATTTTCACCACTCATTTGTCTCTGTTTGATCAATATTTTTTTTTTTCTAGACATGTTGAGGTTACAGCCTCTCCACTGCTGGAAAACTCACTGTAATGAAGCACAATCACTGTGGACACACATGCAACAGTGATTCATTTACAATTAAAATGGATTTAGCACATACAGAGCTGCTGTAGGTGTTGTGAATGAGCTTCTGTCAGATGTACAGTAGACTGAGGTCACATATAAAGATCTGGACACACGCGTAGGATGTTCAGCTTTAGAAACAAATGTAATGTATGACAGGAGATTTCTCTCTTTTTTATCAGCACATAAAGATTCACTGCACACACACACAGGCTGTAAACATGACATATCTGCTAAAGAGACAGTTCACTTAAAACCTACGCTCTTATACAGCTACTGAAAATACATGAAGACTGTGTGAAAACGATGTTTCTTTGGATTAACAGTATTTTAGTTATGTGTTTGAGTATAATGTAGAGTATGTATACATACACACTAGTGGTGACACTTCATCCTGACTCAAAAATAAAATGTTTTCAAATTTATTTATTTATTTATTTATTTATTTATTTATTTATTTATTTATTTGTTTGTTTGTTTGTTTGTTTGTTTGTTTGTTTGTTTGTTTATTTATCTATCTATCTATCTATCTATCTATCTATCTATCTATCTATCTATCTATCTATCTATCTATCTATCTATCTATCTATCTATCTATCTATCTATCTATTTATTTATTTATTTATTTATTTATTTATTTATCTATTTATTTATTTATTTATTTATTTGTTTTTTTTGTTTATTTATTTATTTATTGAGTGTTTATTTCATCATTTGTTCATTCATGTTTTTATTTATTTATTTATTTATTTATTTATTTATTTATTTATTTGCTTGTCTGTTTGTTTGATTATTTGTTCATTTGTATGTTTTTAGTCGATCATTCGCTTATTTATTTATTAATTTATTGTGTCTTTGTTTATTTGATCATTTGTCCCTTCGTTCATTTATTTATTTATTTATTATTTGTGTATGTGTGTGTGTGCGTTTGTTTGTTTATTGGATCATTTGTTCATTCATGCATTTATTTATTTATTTTGTGTGTGTGTGTGTGTGTGTGTGTGTGTGTGTGTGTGTGTGTGTGTGTGTGTGTGTGTGTGTGTGTGTGTGCGTGCGTGCGTGCGTGCGTGTGTGTGTGTGTGTGTGTGTTTATTTGATCATGCCTTCATTTATTTATTTACTTATTTATTTATAAATTGTGTGTGTATGTTTGTTTATTTGATCATTTGTTCATTTGTGCATTCATGCATTTATTTGTGTATTTATTTTTATTATTATTATTATTATTATTATTAAAATTATAATTATTTAATATATAATGTTATTATGAAACATCAAAAAGTGTCCATGCTTTCAGACTTATATTAAACATATATTTATAAAAAAACATATATTTATATTCTTTAATATTTATTTTTGGACAGCACAATAATTAAGAAATCAATATTTGGTGAACTAACTCTAATTTTATAAAATAAAACAGTTATTAACATTTTACACAAGCGCACAATATGGAGGACCAGTAGTGCAGTTAACAGTGGCTAGAATGACCAATCACAGTAACGTTACCTCTGAACTGTAAAACTTTTCTATACAGACAGTGATAATAATCCAGATGAGAATTTCTTTCACAAAAATCAGCTAAAGTTAATATATTCCTGACATTTGAGTGGCTTTGCTGATTTTTAAACTCCCCTTAAAATGAGCTATGGTTTTTGTCTGTCCAATGACAGTGCATGTTTCATTTACAAGCAAATAAGGGTTGAGCTCGAATTGAGGCAAAAGTTGATTGGTTGCTCCCACGTGTGGACTGTCCAATGGCATTTTTTATAACTTGAGAAAAGCATGTAGCAAAACGAAAAGAAAAGCAAGTGGCAAATGGAAAGAGAAAAGCATTTGTCAAATGCCTTTTAAAAAGAGATTTAAATGCATTTTAAATGATCTATAAGTATATATATTTTATTGTTTTAATTATTCAGCATTTTAAAACAATATTTTAATAAACATATTATAAAATTGTCTGTTTACACATTTAAAAGATATTTTTAAATGCATTGATTTATTATTATACATTATTATTATATGGCTTTATTAAATGACATTTAAAAACACTATTTAAATAAACACACTTAAATATGTCTATATATTTGTCCATTAATTGTCCATTTAAATAGTGATTTATTATACACATTCAAATAATTAAATTATTAAATTGATAATTTTGTTTCTTCATTTTTTTTCTAACCAGCACTCCGGGTCCTCCATACCATAATGAATAAATGAGGTAAATCCTAAGACACTACATATTGAATATAACATTAATAATAATGTCCTCATACACTGAAAAAAGTGTTGCATGCAAAACTGTTGAAAACGATTTATTTGTGTTGAATTTAAACAAACAAATTAAATTTAATAATGTTCAACTTAATTTGTTTGTTTAAATTCAGCCCAAATAAAATGTTTACAACCACTCAACGTAAAAAAATTGAGTAAATCCAAGGAATCAGCTTTGAATACTTTTTTTCAGTGTAGGAACTATACAAGGAGACATTCCTCACTTTTTTCACATATATGCAACTTTAAAGTTATTAAACATTCAGATATAAAGGACTTAATTACAAATAGGATTGAGTACATGTGCTTTAGCATCTCATCACATTAAAAAGCTTCTTTAAAGCATTACAAAACATCATTAACATACAAAATGTGCTATTACTATTAATAAAAACTATATATAACTAAATATTATAATTGCCAAATGCATCATTTGTAAGTGTACATTAAACATCACAGTTGTAATTAATTTGAAATGCTTATTATATTATATACTGTATATATTGTACATATTATATACTGTTTATACTGTACAGCTGGTGTTTCTGTGTGGAGTTTGCATGTTCTGTACTGGTGTCACGGTCACCAGCGATCATAACTCCCTAGATCGCTGGTTTGCACATAAGGACTACAAATCTGCTTAGAATGGACTACATATTCAGTCATGCCACACTCACACTCACACCTGCTCCAAGTCTCTACTGATTACTACTGATTACACTTAGAAAGCATACACTTAGTGCACCACTTAGGGGGCTTCCACACAGGTTATGCATCTTGCTGATATACACTGTGAACATCAGCTACGCTAATTATTTTCTTTATTCTCCATTTCCACCTGGGGATACTCTTCCCGAGGCCCCCAGACTATGCAGAGTCACTGATTCGATCCAAGACCAACGACGAGATGATCCCAAGGTTTCCATATCCTGGACCTGGCCGAATCCTGAACAACTACTGTGATGGTCATGGAGGAGTGGAGAACATGAGACTGTTTCCTATGACGCTCCAGAGACAGACGAGTCTTCGCTGAGGCCAGCTTCCAGCCTCCGCCACTGAGACTGCAGCTCTGCACAAGACGTTTGGCCAGCGGAGAAATTAAAATGGTCGTGCCCAACTGAGTCTGGTTTCTCTCAAGGTTTTTTTTCTTCACTTCCGCCTTTAGTGAAGTTTTTTTTCCCTCTCCGCTGTCGCCACTGGCTTGCATGGTTCAGGATCTGTAGAGCTGCGCATCGATGGATTTGCTCTTCAGTGTTTGGACTCTCAGTAGTGATTATTAAACCACACTGAACTGAGCTAAACTGAACTGAACTTAAACACTACAAACTGAACTACACTGTTCCTATTTACTGTGACCTTTTATGTGAAGCTGCTTTGACACAATCTACATTGTATAAGCGCTATACAAATAAAGGGGAATTGAATTGAATTGAATACACTTGCACCACATGAGGATCGTCAAGGACTGATTACAAACACCATTTAAGCAGCACACACACTCATTCACATTGCAGAGTCTTGTTAGCTGTAAAGTGACATTACAACGCGGTTCCCTTAGTCTTGTTCCTCCGTGTTTTTGATCTTCGCCTGGTTTCCCCTTTCTCCTTGCCTGCCTTCTGACCGCTCGCCTGATACCTTTGACCAAGATTCTGGACTGCCTTTATACATCTGTTTGCGCCTGTGTTGACCATTGCCTCCCTGAGTTTGAATAAACCTGCACGTGGATCCTAAACTTCAGTTGTCTGTGTCACTCCCCGTGTTACAACTGGGTTGCAGCTGGAAGGGCATCCGCTGCGTAAATCATGCGCCAGAATAGTTGGCGGTTCATTCTGCTGTGGCGACCCTGGAATAATAAAGAGACAAAGCCGAAAAGAAAATGAATGAATTAATGAACGACTTTAAATTTGTGTTACTATTTAAAACTGCTTCATTAAAGTTTAACATCTCCTCTGTGTCAGACTGGAGAAGACAGCACATGAAAACAATGCTCTTTATATAGATGAACTATTTCTCCAAACGCATTCATCACGCTCAGGTTCATCTCCTCAGCATATTGCAGGTGTGCAGCGCTGTCAGACTGTAAAGACGCATCTATCTTCTTCTGCACGCTAAACGTTCTGCAGATGTTAAAGTGAGAGGAGGAATAAGAGCATTCATCATCTGACAGAAAGCACATCTCACATCCGGAGAACATGCAGTACACACAACTCAGTCATTCCAGCTTCAGCCGCTCTGCAATATTTAGCAACCACCTTCTGATGCTGAAGGGTTTCTGCCAAAGCGCTTTTGTTTGCTTTTTCTTTTGCTGTGTATTCTGCTAAAAAATAAAGTATGAACGCTTTCTTTAGTCTCGTTTCTAGTGCAAATAGCTAAAAATTCTTAAATCAAGAAGCATTTTATAGACAAGTGCATAATGTTGTTTTGTTTGCAGAAATAAGTTAGTAGCATTAAGTGCGTTTTTTCCTTAAATGATAAAGACAAAGATAAGAGGAGATAAGATAAGATAAGCCTCACAACAAGAAGGTTGCAGTCCCGGCTAGGTCAGTTGGTGTTTCTATGTGGAGTTTGCATGTTTTCCCTGTGTTGGTGTGGGTTTCCTCCGGGTGCTTCGGTTGCCCCCACAGTCCAATAACATGTGCTATAGGGGAATTGGTTAAGCTAAATTGACCGTAGTGTGTGTGTGTGTGTGTGTGTGTGTGCGAATAAGAGTGTATGGGTGTTTCCCAGTGCTTGCAGCTGTGTAAAACATATGCTAGGATAGTTGGCAGTTCATTTCGCTGTGGCAACCCCTGATGAATAAAGTGACTAAGCTGAAGAAAAGATAAGATAATATAAATGTTTGTCTTTTTCTTCAGAGACTGCTTAAAATAAAATTAAAATAAATTTAAAAAATAAATAAAATAAAATAAAATAAAATGAAAAAAAATAAAATAAAAAATAATAAAATAAAATAAAATAAAAAATAATAAAATAAAATAAAATAAAATAAAATAAAATAAAATAAAAAATAAAATAAAATAAAATAAAATAAAATAAAATAAAATAAAATAAAATAAAATAAAAAATAAAATTTTATAGTGCAATAACATTTCACAATTTTACAATTAGTACTGTATTTCTGATTAAATTAATGCAGCTTTGGTGAGCAGGAGAAGCTTATTTTAAAACATTTTAAAATCCTACTGACCCCAAACTTTTGACCGGTAGTGTATATAGAGCTCAGGATATTTAAGCACACCCCATTTTGAAAACTGAATATTTTTATAACTTTCTCAGTAAACATAGGTCATATATGTCGGTTTATTTGAATAAAACAGATTTATTAAACACATATATTTATTAAAATAATATTTTAGTCTCTAAACATCCTTAGAAATAAAAAGATAATACTATTTAATTCAGAAATTTTAAATATTGCAAAAAAAATAAAAAATACAAACGACAAAATAAAAAAAAATATATGCATACATTTTTTTGTTTGTCTTGAATTTACCTCGTTTGAAAATGTTTTATTTATTATTTCCCCTAACATATACCTTTGGGTGTACTAATAAGTTATTTTGTTAGATTAACTTTAGATTTGGCTTCAGTAGTGACTAATCCAATGTATATGCACAAATATAATATTGTAAAGCTTCCTATTGAAAAAATTTATCCAAATGAGAGATTTGTGAGGGGTGGACTTATATATGCTAAGCACTATATATATATATATATATATATATATATATATATATATATATATATATATATATATATATATATATATATATACACACATATATAATTGCAAGACTATTGAAACAATACATTAGGAATTACATCAAAAGTTGTGAGGACAAAAGTCAGAATTTTTTTCTTGTCAATATACAAAAGAACAATATTTTTTTGGTCCCCTGTGGTTAAAATGGGTTAATATTAAATGAAATATGAAGATGAATAAGTCCCTCAAGTTCAGTTTTCCTATAAAGCACTATGGTACAAAATGCTCCTGGAATCCAAAGAAATCCCCTCATGCAGTTTTCTGTAAAATGCTCAGTTACTCTCCGGAGGCTCTTCAACAGGTCTGAATGAGGCTCATGTGCTGTTTGTCCCAGCAGAGAGAGGCTGATGCCAGCATACAGTGATAAATGAGCCCCGCCGCCGGGCCCTCAGACCCTCTCCTGATGCTGATCCCCTCCAGAAACTTCAGCGCTACATCGTTCTTATGCTAAATATGTGACATGAGATGGATGAAAGCTGCCAAAACATTTATTCATTCATTCATTCATTTTCTTTTCGGCTTAGTCCCTTTGTTAATCAGGGGTCGCCACAGTAGAATGAACCACCAACTTATCCAGCACTTGTTTTACGCAGCGGATGCCCTTCCAGCCGCAACCTATCTCTGGGAAACATCCATACACACTCTCTCACACTTATACACTATGGACAATTTAGCCTTCCCAATTCACCTGTACCCCATGTGTTTGGACTGTGGGGGAAACCGGAGCACCCGGAGGAAACCCACGCCAACATGGGGAGAACATGCAAACTCCACACAGAAACGCCAACTGACCCAGTCGAGGCACGAACCAGCAACCTTCTTGCTGTGAGGCAACAGCACTACCTACTACGCCACTGCGTCCACAGCTGCCAAAACAGGATCTGTCAAATTTCTGTAGAAATGTCCCTGCTATCACATCTATGTGTTCCTGGTTTTATTTTGTTGGTTCTTTTGTCACAGCATCTAAAATGTTTGGTTCAAGGTTCAATCTTTCTAAACCCCATCCTTCTGTCAGTCTGCTCTTACTACTCTGATTAGTAAGATGGGTTTATTTGGTTCTGTTTGGTCAGATGACCCTATTCTGCTCTGATTGGTTGAATTGCTTTACTTTGCTCTGATTGGTCAGATGATCCTACTCTGCTCTGACTGGTCAGAGAGCCCTGACTCTTCTGTGATTGGTCAAATGGTCTATACTCTGGGCTACTACACCATGGTCAGATAGCCCAATTCCTCACCGATTGGTCAGATGGCCCTGCTTCCGATGGCTCAGACTGTGCTCTGATAGTCAGATGGCCCAACTCTTCTCTGATTGGTCAGATTGCACAAATTCTGCCATGATGGGCCAGACTCTGCTCTGATTGGTCAGACGGCCCATAATCTGCTCATCAGATTCTCTCCTCTCAGATTCTGTCTCTCTATGGCAGGGCTGCCCAAACTCGGTCATGGAGGGCCGGTGTCCTGCAAAGTTTAGTTCCAACCCCATTCAGACACACCTGGGCTAGCTAATCAAGCTCTTATTAGGTTTTCTAGAAACATCCTTGCAGGTGTGTTGAGGCAAGTTGGAGCTAAAATCTGTAAGACACCGGCCCTCCAGGACTGAGTTTGGACACCCCTGGTCCATGAGGATTGAATGCCCACAGGCAGCGTTGGCTTTATGGCACTAGATTGAGTGTTGATTTCTATCTAGTGGATTATACTGTATGTTTGCCTGAGCTGAATATGGAGTAGCTCTAAAGACTAATAAGTTTAATAATGTAGAGAATGTAAGAAAGCAGACTTGAGGAACGGCTCAGATCTAGTTAGATTTAATAAGCGCCCTGCAGCCCAGACTCTTCAAAGAAACGGATTTGGTATTAATTTTCCTGTAAGAAAATGAATTCATTGTAATCTTAACAGAGACAAAACGAGTAAAGCAAACTAAAAATGCACTTCACATAAACTCACAAGCGTTAGTTAATTAATTAAATGCGTGTTTTATTTATGCATTTATTCATAAGTCTTCCTTAAATCAGCTGACTTGCAGATATACTCTGATGTGCATCTGATTTTTTAAAATTTATTTATTTATTTTGCGCTCAATGCATCACCAGCTTTTGAGATTCAAGGCTCAAAGAAAGAAAATGCAGAGTTCCCCACTGGTAGCTACAACATTACGGAGCCGTTCATGCACTCTCATCTTGTAAATACGATCATTTCGACATGACTTGAAGGCAGAAGGCACCACACTTCTTTTTAGCATCACAGTAAGCTGACTAGCCAGATCTAATCCCCGAACAACAGGAGAGACTCTATAGAGCTCAGATGTTTCCATTCAGCTCAGCATTCCTGCGGAGAGAAAAAGAGCCCAGCTAACCTGCAACACTTCGCTTCATGTTAAAAACAGTCTATCACTCATCTTTAATGACTGCGTGTGTCAACTGAATGGAGTTTCGCTCGGCTGGATGAAAGTCTTGCTGAAAACCTCCACCTCTGGCAGCGTTGCATGAAGATGTGAAATTCAGATATGAGTCTTGTGCAACTCATTATGACTTGAACTCAGTACAAGTACTCGAGTACACTGATGCAAATAAATAAATGAATAAAATAAAAATAAATACATAAACTAAATTAAATAAATATACAATTTTTTAAAAAGTATATATAAATATATAACAGTTCTGTCCGGTTCATGAATCTGATTGGCTGATAGCCGTGCAATATTCTGCAATAACAGCACTCGTATAGCCTCGTCACCCTTCTTTATTACTCCGCCCACATAGAGTAACAGCAGATCAATAAACTCATTACAGTTTGACAAAAATTGCAGCTGTTGGACAACATAATGCACTTTTGAGGCCTTTTAGGCGAGAATGAAGTTGTTTAGATTGCAATTGTGCAGTTTATTTATAAGGACAGTGCCTATTTTAAACATTTATAATTTCGGAGATATAGCGCATTGGTGGACATCAGCCTGTCATACTGAGCAGAGCAAAGGGTAGACGTTCCGCCACAGAGACCGCATAATAAGTCCTTAGGCAAGGAAAAACTCATCAAAAAAATCATTTAGACACTAGCTCTACAGTGATGTTGGTGAATGAGCAGTGGTTTCAGCTGTTCTGACGTCAGCTGCAGATGTGAATGAATGGCAGAAGAAAGTAGTTCCTCATACTAAAGGATTTTTGAGACTCAGTGTTTGATTTTCTTTTTTTATAAATACATAATTATGCTGTGAAATTGTTGTATAAACCATGTGATATTGCTTACAGTATATATACATATATATATATATATATATATATATATATATATATTTATTTATTTATTTTTTACTTAGTATACATATAATATACATAGACACAAAAGGAAACAGAAGTGCACTTAGATGAATTTTCATTGCAATACAAGTACTTAATAAATATTTATTTTTCTGAGCTTCAACAAACTCAAGTATACTTTCAAAAAGGTGTACTCTATTCTATTTGTTATACTGATAAGCATTGCAGTGGGGCTCTTCTGGCAAATTTTATTTAATTTAAGTTCAAGTAAGTTAAGTTAGATAAAAATTTGTTAAATTAAAATGCATGATAATCATTATTTTTGCCTTATAAAAAGAAATAAAAGTACTCATCTCATGTTAAAATAAGTAAAACAATGATTTGTTATTTATTTATTTATTTATTTATTTATTTATTTATTCAATTATTCAATTATTCATTTATTTTATTATTTTATTTTTGTCAAAATACATAAAGGAACACACTTCCTTTTCACATAAACAAATAAATAAATAAATAAATAAATAAATAATTAAATAATTAAATAAATAAATAAACCCAAAACAATAATATTTATTTATTTATTTTTATTATTTTTTTGTTACAGAAACGTGTTATAAATAATAAATAAATAAACAAATAAATTTAAAATAAAAAAATATTATGTTTGTGGTTATATTTATTTACATTCATTTGTTTCTTTTTATAAATTTCACTGTGTTATTTTTGTATAACTTATTTCCTTCACACATTTAAGGACTCAAACATTAACAATTAACAAAAATGAATGAACTAGAACCATATTGAGCCAAAGTTGAACTAGGCCTTCTCATCAAAATCACAGTTTGCTTAATCAAAGAGCATAGAATCCCCAAGAGTCGACACTCTAGTGCAATTCAGCGGCGGCCAATATGGAATGAAAATTCCAACAGAACAACAGCATATTATAAGTCTGTAAAATAAACTATTAAAAGTGCTGAAAACTGTGATCGTAAGTGTTGTATTGTCGTCTTTCAGGTTGTATCTCAGCTTTAATGCACTTTAATGCTCGATTAAAATAATTAAATAAAAAACAATGCAATAAGATCCAATGGACGGCCGATCACTTTCACTCCAAAATGGCGGAATCACGGGGCTGTTGCTGGGCGCTGCTGTTGCAATGGAACGTTCTATTGACTGTGGCCTCTTGGTCATTCTAACCTCTTTGGCTTAATGAACAAAGTTGTAACCACGGCAACAGCGGAACACTGAACAACAAAGACCACCATCCTTTACCACTTTATTCTACATTAAACACACACACACACACACACACACACACACACACACACACACACACACACACACACAGTATTAGAAACAAGTGTTTATAAGAAACTTTACACACGTTAAGGCATCGCTGACATTTCCCTTACAGTTCTAGAGCTGCCAAAAGATGGTTTATTTAGCAAGAAATGAACCCCAAAAGACTGCGGCATGGAAACATCCTGTAGAAATGAGTTGTAAAAGTCACTGTATAATTTGCACACGCTCTATCGAGCACATGGGAAGCATGTTTACAGGCCGGATGAAATAATACCTTCCACAAGCTATTTAATGCTCTTTTATAACGGCCTTTAATGCGCACGAGCAGCTGAAATATTGATCAGGCAGAATCTGTGGTTGAAAGACTTTCGGTAAACAGAAGAAAACTGTCCTTCGGTACGTCTGAGAGGTGATGGGAGGAAGAAAAACTGCTTTTATAGTGATGTCTGAGCGAATATATGAGACACAACATCTCTCTCAGCACATTATCCTCTTCACTGCATTGATCTGTCTCTTTTTCTCTGTCCACCACGGCCGTATCATGGTCCCTTTAAAGGATTTTTACACTTCGAGGACAGAGAAAAACAATGTTCAGCCAAGGCTAAGAGGTAGAGGCATCTGAAACAAACTGATTGTGAGCTTGAAATCCTGCCATACGATCTAAATATGTATATTTACATATGTCAGGATTTAAAGGGGACCTATTATGGTGCTTTCTACAAGATGTAAAATAAGTCTGTGATGTTAATAGTGTGTGTAGTGAAGTTTCATCTCAGAATAGCACACAGATAAAGTTTTCTAGCTCTCTGAAACTGACCCTTTTAGGCATTGATCCTAATAGTGGTGGTTTGGTGACTGTCGCTTTAAATTCAAATGAGATTGTGCTGATTTGGAAAGAGGGCGGAGCTACAGATGCCTTTGTGCTAGTATAGTGTCGGATTCAAAAACAAGACTAACGTCCTATGCTAATGAGGGAGAGATGGTCACTAGTGGGCGGGGTTTTCCCCCTCTGATGACACGTACAAAGGGAAAATGTCAATCAAAGTGTTTCTGCAGACTGTTTTCATCAAGTCCTATTATATAATCAATATAATATATATTCATTCATTTATTTATTCATTTTCTTACCGGATTAGACCCTTTATTAATCTGGGGTCACCACAGCGGAATGAACCGCCAACTTATCCAGCATATGTTTTACGCAGCGGATGCCCTTCCAGCTGCAACCCATCACTGGGAATGTATATTTATTATTTTATTATTTATTTAGTTTGTTTTTTACCTAATCTAAGTGTGTGTACTGTGTGTATTTACATTGTATTAAAGAAATTTAATATTTACATTTTTTCTTTTAAATATACATGTATTTGCTAAAAAATTTTTCCAGTTATGCCTTTACAAAACCTCTCAAGTCAATTGCAACGCTCATTTTGATTTGCCTTTTAGTCGACCGCGAGTTTTCAATGCACACACTTAGATTAGGTAAAAAACTTTTCTTTTTGCAATTCACATTTCTGTGTGTTTGTCTTTCTGGCCCTGATTTGACAAAGGGGCGGGTCACGGGAACTGGGGCGTGTACTGCATGCCTGGACCTGCCTCCTATGAAGCGACATCATCAGCTTTATAAGGAAATCAGCCATGAATCGCTGTCATAAATCTAATCGAGAATAAAGTGAAATAAATAAAAATACTTAAATTAAGTAAAATGGCTGATTCCTTTTTTGGGGGGCTGTTTTGGGGGGCTGTTTAAATCGTCAAACAGTAAAACTCATCACTGGGAATTACACATTACACAGGTAAGACAGATTTTTTTACCCCATTTTTGTTGTAACAACCAATAGATATGACCAAGCTTTAAAAGCTTATATATATATGCTTACATTTGTTTATATATTAAAACGGCTGTAATCAAAATATTAAATATTAAATATATTTTTAAATTATTTTAAAAAATATTTTAAAATTCATTTTTATTTCTCAAAACTCAATTTTACGTTAGCAATTTTTGAGATTTGCAATATTTTAATTTTATTTTGCTCAATACTTTATTTTTTGTTTGCAAAACTTTCTTTTATGTTGCAAGTCTATATAGCTCTGGATGGGGCGGGGGGCATGAAAACATTTATCTTTGGGTAAACTGCACCTTTAAATGTTACAAAATTATGTGAATTGGGATGATCTAATACAGTTTACATCCTAAATCCTAAATATATATATATATATTAGCCCCCCTTGTTTATTTTTTTCCCCAATTTCTGTTTAACGGAGAGAAGATTTTTTTCAACACATTTCATACTATATTAGTTTTAATAACTCATCTCTAATAACTGATTTATTTGATCTCTGTCATGATGACAGTAAATAATATTAGACTAGATATTCTTCATTTAAAGGCTTAACTAGGTTAATTAGGTTAACTAGGCAGGTTAGGGTAATTAAGCGAGTTATTGTATAACGATGGCTTGTTCTGTAGACTATTGAAAAATAAAGTTGGCTAATAATGTTGACCTTAAAATGAGATTAAAAAAATAAAAATTGCTTTTATTCTAGCCGAAATAAAACAAACAAGACTTTCTCTAGAAGAATATATATACATATATATCATCACGGCAGAATTTTAACCTCAATACCTGCACATGACAGCTTCCTGCCACTTTTTCATTTGCATAAAGTTGCAAATATCCCTCAGATCTGCTGTCAGTCCCATAGTTCCTTGCGTGTGTGTGTGTGTGTGTGTGTGTGTATACAGCAGCTCATCTCTCATAGGAATAAACTGACTGAGCTCTTTCTGTGGACACTGGGAAAAAAATCCCCATCCTGAATACATCTATCATGCCTTTTAAAGCTGTCTGAGTTTGGGAGCCTATTTGTCACACAATGACCTAATGAGGTTTTGATCTGAGTTGTGATGACTTACGATAAAAGGCGCTCTTGTATATCACTCTCGCATTTACAAAAGTGCAGTGTCAGCAGTTTATGTGATGACGCCGTTTCTATTTTACATTCACATTTATGTTTAGCAGACGCTTTTATTTAGAACGACTCACAAGCAATTCATCACGGAGACAACATTATTTACAGTGGACGATACCAGGCTTTTTACTATGTGAAAGGAAGTTATGTTGGCCATACTTACATGTTATTATTATTATTTATTATTATTATTATTATTATTATATATTTTTTTAGATTTAATCTTGTCAGACACTTATTACATGATAACTGCAATTAAATTCATATTCCATATGCTATTAAATTCATGTAATTGCTGATATGCATATTAAACTGAGTCAAACTTTGAGCCCTTCCTGACTCAGAAAATACACGATTCACTGATTCAAATTATCTATTTACAGTGAGTCTATAATAAATGAATCACTGAGCCAAACTATCTATTCAGAGTGAGTCTCAAATAAATGATTCACTGATTCAAATTATCTATTTGGAGTGAGTACCCAGCAAATGATTCACTGATTCAAACTATCTGTTCTGAGTGAGTTTCCAATAAATGATTCATTGAAACTGAGCCTTCAGTAAATGATTCACTTATTCAAATGATCTATTCAGAGTGAATCTCTGGTAAACAACTCACTGATTCAAACTATCTGTTCCAAGTGAGATCTCCAATAAATGATTCACGGTACCAAATGATCTATTCAGAGTGAGTATCCAGTATATAATTCACTGATTCAAATGATCTATTCAGAATGAGTCTCCAGTAAACAACTCACTGATTCAAACTATCTGTTCTGAGTGAGTCTCCAATAAATGATTCACTGATTCAAGTGATTTATTCAGAGCAAGTCTTCAATAAATAACTCTCTGATTCAAATGATCTGTTCAAAGTCAGTCTCCAATTAATTAAACTGACGACTGATTCTAATTATTTTTTCAGAATGAGTCTCTAGAAGATTCAGATGATTTATTGTGAGTGAGCCTCCAGTAAATGCTCCACTAATTCAAATGATCCATTCAGAATGAGTCTCAAACCAGTAAATGATTCACTGATTCAAATGATTTTGTTCTTTGACTATAACAACATTGAAAATGAGGGCGTCTGACTTGCTTCTCATTTGATGTGCTGGAGCTTTGGTTATCCAGGTTCAGCTGATTTCTAGGTGTAATTCTGACATTGACTTTGTGTGGTTCCACTTTGACAAGATCTCAAACCTGTCGTCCTCATTTTAATAATCAATGTCTGCTTGATTCAGCTGCTGACTCCGGATCTCATTAATGTGTACCTTGTCTATTTTTATGCCAAACTAAGCATTTACGTGCTTGCCTTATCTGTCATTTTTGCTTAATTGACACGCCGGCGAACAGTGCGTCTCTTCCTCCTTTCTTCTCTTTCCTTTGGGAAGGGTCTTATGTGTGTTTCCGTGTTCTCTAATTATCCCCTGAACCTGACTGGATGAGATAGACGTCGCCGTCTGCTTTTAGCTTTCATCAGCGCTAGAAAATTGGATTATTGCATTCAGATTGGGAAGAGGATGACAGAATTAAAGCAATACTCTTCAGGTGGAGATGATATTAAATGTGCAGCAATTGGATTCAGTGTCTTATTAGGATGCAATTGGTGGGTTGCTCCCTTTGACTTCTTTGTGTGTCTTTAACCATCATAATACACGTGATTTGGTTTCAAATGCAAGTGATACTTTACATTTTCAGATTTTTTTATGATTATTTTATTTGTAAGGGAATGAAAGTTTGGAAATATGAAAATATGAACACACACATGCACATTTACACACACATATAGGGCAGGCAAATGCAAAAGCAAAGACATTCTGGAGATTTGAGAGCGCTGAGAGGAAATGTGCTGTAAGGATCCTTCAGCAAAATAAGTGCACTTGAAAGTATTGAATGTGCTTTCGTACTGTAATTCACATCTTCAGTATTTTTTCTGAAACCTGTGCTGGGAGATAAAATAATATTAATGAATATGCTTCTGAAGTGCACTGAAGAAAGATCATTTAGTGTCACTTCAGTACAAGATCAGAAGACAGAACAGAATACAAAAACAGCTGATGGAGTATACACTAACCTGAACATTATTCAGACACTAGATGGAGACAAACAGACTAAAACAGCTGATGGAGTATACACTAACCTGAACATTATTCAGACACTAGATGGAGACAAACAGACTAAAACAGCTGATGGAGTATACACTAACCTGAACATTATTCAGACACTAGATGGAGACAGACTAAAACAGCTGATGGAGTATACACTAACCTGCGCATTATTCAGACACTAGATGGAGACAGACTAAAACAGCTGATGGAGTATACACTAACCTGAGCATTATTCAGACACTAGATGGAGACAGACTAAAACAGCTGATGGAGTATACACTAACCTGAGCATTATTCAGACACTAGATGGAGACAAACAGACTAAAACAGCTGATGGAGTATACACTAACCTGAGCATTATTCAGACACTAGATGGAGACAAACAGACTAAAACAGCTGATGGAGTATACACTAACCTGCGCATTATTCAGACACTAGATGGAGACAGACTAAAACAGCTGATGGAGTATACACTAACCTGCGCATTATTCAGACACTAGATGGAGACAGACTAAAACAGCTGATGGAGTATACACTAACCTGCGCATTATTTAGACAATAGATGGAGACAAACAGACTAAAACAGCTGATGGAGTATACACTAACCTGCGCAATATTCAGACACTAGATGGAGACAGACAGACTAAAACAGCTGATGGAGTATACACTAACCTGTGCATTATTCAGACACTAGATGAAGACAAACAGACTAAAACAGCTGATGGAGTATACACTAACCTGAGCATTATTCAGACACTAGATGGAGACAAACAGACTAAAACAGCTGATGGAGTATACACTAACCTGCGCATTATTCAGACACTAGATGGAGACAGACTAAAACAGCTGATGGAGTATACACTAACCTGAGCATTATTCAGACACTAGATGGAGACAAACAGACTAAAACAGCTGATGGAGTATACACTAACCTGCACATTATTCAGACACTAGATGGAGACAGACTAAAACAGCTGATGGAGTATACACTAACCTGCGCATTATTCAGACACTAGATGGAGACAGACTAAAACAGCTGATGGAGTATACACTAACCTGCACATTATTCAGACACTAGATGGAGACAGACTAAAACAGCTGATGGAGTATACACTAACCTGTGCATTATTCAGACACTAGATGGAGACAAACAGACTAAAACAGCGGATGGAGTATACACTAACCTGAACATTATTCAGACACTAGATGGAGACAGACAGACTAAAACAGCTGATGGAGTATACACTAACCTGTGCATTATTCAGACACTAGATGAAGACAAACAGACTAAAACAGCTGATGGAGTATACACTAACCTGAGCATTATTCAGACACTAGATGGAGACAGACTAAAACAGCTGATAGAGTATACACTAACCTGAGCATTATTCAGACACTAGATGGAGACAGACTAAAACAGCTGATAGAGTATACACTAACCTGAGCATTATTCAGACACTAGATGGAGACAGACTAAAACAGCTGATAGAGTATACACTAACCTGAGCATTATTCAGACACTAGATGGAGACAGACTAAAACAGCTGATGGAGTATACACTAACCTGAACATTATTCAGACACTAGATGGAGACAAACAGACTAAAACAGCGGATGGAGTATACACTAACCTGAACATTATTCAGACACTAGATGGAGACAGACAGACTAAAACAGCTGATGGAGTATACACTAACCTGAGCATTATTCAGACACTAGATGGAGACAGACTAAAACAGCTGATGGAGTATACACTAACCTGCGCATTATTCAGACACTAGATGGAGACAGACTAAAACAGCTGATGGAGTATACACTAACCTGTGCATTATTCAGACACTAGATGGAGACAAACGGACTAAAACAGCTGATGGAGTATACACTAACCTGAGCATTATTCAGACACTAGATGGAGACAGACTAAAACAGCTGATGGAGTATACACTAACCTGAGCATTATTCAGACACTAGATGGAGACAAACGGACTAAAACAGCTGATGGAGTATACACTAACCTGCGCATTATTCAGACACTAGATGGAGACAGTCTAAAACAGCTGATGGAGTATACACTAACCTGCGCATTATTTAGACTCTAGATGGATATATATAGATATGAATCTAGATAAATGGAACTGATCCTAAAATATTCACTGATGATCAAAGGATAATTCTTTGCTATTCAGCGGTTGTTGGGAATAACACACCTCAGAATATCAGAACTGACCAATCAGAAGTGAATATCCCAGACAGCAGTGTTATAATAATCTCTAATAAATTTCCAGTTGAAACACAAGTGAATTGTCTTTTGCTGCATGTTTTTGAGACTCCAGTGATCAGCTTAGCTCTGAAGGCTTCAGGGAGCTCCGACGTTTTATTTATTTGTTTTTATTTGTCAGTTTTCCTTTTGGCAGAATCACCCTAAAGCCATGAACCTTTGACAATCTGCTGACATCCAGGCCTGTGACCCGCTGACCTGCGGCAGAAAACTGATCCAGGAAAACAGCCCTCATATGCTAAGCAAACGCTGAAAAAACTCTCAGCTTCTTCGCACTGATGGGTAAAATGTCAATATGTGACCCTGAGCCACAAAACCAGTCACATTTTAGAAATTGTGATTCCTACATCTTCTAAAAGCTGCATAAATAAGCTTCCCACTGATGTATGGCTTGGGATTATAGGACAATGTTTGGCAAAGGTAGTAGCACTATTGGAGGTTCAGCAAGATGTAAATATTGAGAAAATCACCTTTACAGTTGGGCAAATTAAGTGCTTTACAATACAAGTTAGATATCAATATGTAAGTGTTGTTAAATCTGTGATAAAAAAAATAATCATGAAGCATTAACTTCACTTAATTTTGACGTACTATTTCTGAAAACAACGCATTTATTTATTTATTTATTTATTTATTTATTTATTTATTTATTTATTTATTTATTTATTTATTTATTTATTTATTTATTTTCAGTTAGGTTTGTTTGTTTGTTTATTTGTTTGCTTGATTGCTTGTTTGTTTCTTTATTATTTTATTTTTCCTTAGTATTTTTTATTTATTTGTTTGTCTGTTTATTGTTTTATTTTTATTTATTCAGTTTTTTATTTATTTATTTATTTATTTACTCATTCATTCATTTATTTATTTTATTTTATTTTATTTTATTTTATTGTTTGTTTGTTTGTTTTTTTATAATTTTATTTTTATTTAGTAATTTTTGTTAATTTATTTGTTTGTTTGTTCATTGTTTTATTTTAACTTATTCATTTTTATTTGAAAATGTATTTGTTTGTTTGCTTGTTTATTTTTATTTATTTATTTTTTGCTTGTTTTTCTTTTTTTCATTTATTTTATTTTATATTTGTTTGCTTGTTTGTTTATTTTATTTTTAATCAGTATTTTTTATTATTTGCTTGTTTGTTTATTGTTTTATTTTTATTTATTCAGTTTTATGTTTATTTATTTATTTAATTATTTGTTTGTTTATATATTTACTATTTTATTTTTATTTAGTATTTTTTTTGTTTGTTTGCTTATTGCTTTATTTTTATTTATTCAGTTTTATGTGTATTTATTTATTTATTCATTAATTTATTTTATTTGTTTGTTTTTTATTTAATTTATTTATTTAGCTTTTTTGTTTATTTATTTATTTTTTGTTTGTTTATTGTTACATATAGTTATATATTTTCATATATTTAAACTAGAAACAAGACATACAATAATAATAATAATTAAATACAATTAATAATTAAATACAAAATAATAATGAAAGATAATGATAAGAATACACATATTTTATCATTTATTAATTTGTTTGTTTAATTATTTTTTTATTTTTTTATTTTTTTATTTTTTTAATGTAAGAATAATGCAAACCGGGCACTAAATAATTAATTTGTCACTAGTTTGTCACAGTGAATAAGGATGTAATGAGAAGAGGAAGAAACGAATGCTTTTATTTCAATGAAGATGTGATGATTATAATTACCTGTTTGGTAACATGCACTTCAGAGCGAATGACAAACACTTTAAGAAAGATGATAAAGTTCCTGTGAAATTAAAGTAAAGTTTAAAGTAAAGTATAGATATTAATATCAATATGCTAGTCTTAAGGATATCTATAGTGCTATGCAGTGTGTCGAAACAGTGACGAAATTTACATTTAGACGAATTAAATCTTATAAACATCAAAAGTTTGAAGTTTCTCACTTCCAGTGACACAGTCCCTTTATTAATCAGGGGTCGCCACAGCAGAATGAACCGGTAACTTAACCAGCATATGTTTTACGCAACAGATTCCCTTCCAGCTGCAACCCATGACTGGGAAACATCCATACACACCCATTCACACACATACACTACAGTCAATTTAGCCTACCCAATTCACCTATAGCGCATGTGTTTGGGGAAACAGGAGCACCCGGGGGAAATCCACAGAACATGCAAACTCCACACAGAAATGCCAACTGACCGAGCTGGGACTCAAACCAGCGACCTTCTGAGCCACCGTGACGCCTATAAAAGAAATCAGTTATTAGAAATAAGTCTTTAAAACTATTATGTTTAGAAATGTGCTGAAAAATGTCTTGTTCCTTCTTCATTTCTTCACTCAAGACGCTGGTGTGTGTGTGTGTGTGTGTGTGTGTGTGTGTGTGTGTGTGTGTTGAACAGTCACAAACACACTGGTGCTTTACACTTATGCCAATGTGACTCATTTGCCGGAGAGATAAAATCCTCCAAATGTTTGCACCCGGATGTCATAATTTCATCAATAAATCCTTGTCGGCGCTTGTGGAGAAAGAAGGGGGCGTTTACACAGCACTGCTTTCAGCTCAAAACATTTGATGCGTTTTTGGTGATTCATTTACATGATAACAGCATTTTGGGGCCGGGAAATAGATTGCAAAGTGCAGGTTTTTAAAAGCAATATGGTGATTGTTTCTGTGCAACACAACACAAGCTTTAATGAAAGCAGAGTGTTCATGTGTGTTACAGTCATGTGGGAATGTTAGGATGACCTATTAAATAAACATTTTTCAGTATTAGGAATTCTAATTCATAAGAGGAAGAAAAAAATATATCCACAGGCCAAACCTGAAAAAGTGCAAAACTTTTATTTTTTTTTTATTCATTCATTCATTCATTCATTCATTCATTCATTCATTCATTCATTCATTCATTCATTTATTTATTTATTTATTTATTTATTTATTTATTTATTTATTTATTTATTTCTTTCTTCTTAATTATTATTTATTTATTTATTTTTAATTATTATTTATTTATTTATTTTTAATTATTATTTATTTATTTATTTATTTATTTATTTATTTTTAATTATTATTTATTTATTTATTTATTTATTCTTAATTATTATTTATTTATTTTTAATTATTATTTATTTATTTATTTGATTGATTTTAATTATTAATTACTTATTTATTTTTAATTTTTATTTATTTATTTGATTTTACTTATTATTATTTAGTTTTAATTATTATTTATTTTTTATTATTATTTTTTTTTATTTACTTTTCTTTTTGTGAACTAATTTTACAAACAAACAAACAAAAATTCCCCAAATGTTCCCCACTGAAACCCAAAATTGCAATTTAAAAGGTTTTAACAGGCTTTTATTTTGTCAACAAAGTTTCATGATTGCAACTATTTACTGAATAAAATAAAATAAAAATACAAAATAAATATGCATAAATTAAATATATAAATGTTTATTTTTTAAATATAACAATTTAATAAAATAAAATATAAAACAATTCAATATAAAAATTAAACCTATTTTACAAACAAACTAAATTATAAACAAGCAAAATGTAAACAAACAAGCAAACAAAAAGTTCCCGGCTGAAACAAAACTGCAATATTTATTTTTATACATATCTTTTAGTCTTACATTACTTTTAACAGGCTTTTATTTTGTTGGCAAAGCTTCAACATTTTAACAATTTGCAAAATAAAATAAAATAAAATAAAAGTGGCTGGGTCAGTTGGAATTTCTGTGTGGAGTTTGCATGTTCTCCCTGCGTTCGCGTGGGTTTCCTCCGGGTGCTCCAAATTCCCCCACAGTCCAAAGACATGTGGTACAGGTGAATTGGGTAAGCTAAATTGTCCGTAGTGTCTGATTGTGAGTGAGTGTGAGTGGATGTTTCGCAGAGATGGGTTGTGGCTGGAAGGGCATCAGCTGCGTAAAAACGTGCTGGTGGTTCATTCCGCTGTGGCGACCCCTGCTTAATAAAGGGACTAAGCCAAAAAGAAAATGAATGAAAATAAAATTAAATTAAATTAAATTAAATTAAATTAAATTAAATTAAATTAAATTAAATTAAATTAAATTAAATTAAATTAAATTAAATTAAATTAAATTAAATTAAATTAAATTAAATTAACTATGAAATTAAATTAACTATGAAATTAAATAAAATTAAATAAAAATATGAAAAATATAACAAAATATATAAACAAGCAAAATATAAACAAACAAGCAGACAAACTGAACCCCACTGAAACCCAAAACTGTTATAGTTCATTATAAATGCATTTTACTTCCACAATTAAACTATTTCGCCAAATAAAATAAAAAACAAATATATATGTATATTTTAAATCCATTAAATTAAATAAAAAATATAACAAAATAATAAAATAAAATATAAAAAATTATTAAAAACAAAATTAAATTAACAAAAACAAAGCAAAACACAAAAAATATGAATGGTAAAGCACAAGGCCTTTAAAACGTAATAGTTAAACTCACCACTGACATCAATCTGAGAAAAAAAAAAACACTATTTATACAACGTTTTAGATGCCAAATATTCATAAACACACCAATATGTATTAATAGATCCATTTTATATAATATATATTAGGATGTAAATTTTCTGCATCAATATCCACCCCTAAACATTAATATAAGGCACTGCACTGTAAGAGTGTAAGATGTTTAATAACTGCAGGCGTCGTTTGCAGATCTGCTACTCTGGTTTCTCAGGATCAATTTGTGGCAATCACTCTTTTAAGATAATCTTTAGATTACAAACATAAAGCCTCCTCCCGATAGAAGCTCTTATATAAGACTTTATTAAACTCCCCCTCAAAAGGCCAGTTTTATCATCACAGATAAGAAGTATTATCCTCCCGATCTGAAATTGATCACATTATCATTAATCACTGCTCCTCTAAGAGACTTAACAAGGATTGTGGGCATTTT
>NC_079452.1:22064804-22082304 GCF_903798145.1 Danio aesculapii
TCTCTCTCTCTCTCTCTCTCTCTCTCTCTGATCCTTTACATTAAACTCCTGAAATTCTGCTGAATGTCTTCCGGTTCTCTTTTTATGCATGCAACTCAGAAATCCTTTACAAACAGCCACACATTAACTCTAGACTCTACTCATCTGATAATCCTTAACCGTAAGCTCTAATATGATTAATATAAGTGGCAAGGTTGTTCAAAAAACACGTAATTACAGCCAAAAATCAGCATTACCATCTGTAAATCCTCAGTGAAAATGATCCAACCCAGGCTCAGTGGAAAAAAACGGTCTCTGTAAAATGACATTAGAATATTTCTTGCATGTTTCACAACACTTTTAAAGGCAAATGTAGAGAAAGTGACTCTTATATTTATTGATATCTTTATAGCTATAATACTTTAGTGTGAACAGTCCTTTATAACACAGTAAACAATACAGCTTCCAGACAAAAAACCCATATGCACTTCGCCCTTGGCAAAGAGCATTTCTCAGCGGTTTGACCTTGCACATATCCTCAGGCCCTTTATATCCTTCCCATGTACAAACCAGTCATGTTACTGCATGTCATCCAGACTGCAAGAAAAAAAAAGTAGTTCACAGTATGTGCGCTTTTGTTTTCTCACCGTCAAAATATAAAGAATTCACATCCCAGGGAGGACAGACAGCAACACAGGAGAGACACAGAGAGAAACGTGCTTGGAAATGACTAGACACATGATTTAGGCAGTAGAGCTGCACAATATAACGTTTCAGTGATGATATTGATATAATACTCACATCGCAGGATGTGCAATGTTGACGCAATGTTGAGTTTGATTTACAGGTCCCATGAAATCAAAATAAAGTCTTTTAGATGTTAGTATCAGCACATGCGCTATAGGGGAATTGATCAACTAAATTGGCTGTAGTGTATGAGTGTGTGTGTGAATATGAGAGTGTATGGGTGTTTCCCAGTACTGGGTTGCAGCTAAAATGGCATCCGCTGCATAAAACATATGCTGGAATAGTTGGCAGTTCATTCCGCTGTGGTGACCCCTGATAAATGAAGAATTAAGCTGAAGGAAAATGAATGAATGAATGAAAGTTATAATGTTGAAAAGAGTGGCAAAGATTAATTGAATTTACTTACTTATTTGGAATTTAACAGAATTCAAAGAGTATTTAATTTACCCCACAGGCAGACAATTGTACTTGTTTTAAGGATAATCTCTTAATTTTCACTTCATTTTCTTCTGAAGGTGTAAACGAAACAATATGTGAATTTGATGTTTAGATATTCAGACTAAAAACGAGACAAAGTAAAAGCATTTTTAGCATTGTGACTTTAATTTCTGTACCTGAATGCTTTTAGACTCCCCCAAAAAAAGTCAAATAGAGCTATTCTACAGTGAGCTGCAGTTTAAGAACACACGTGCAATTACAAAAACACCAGCAAATTAAGAAACGATCTTCATCGGTTTGACAGTGCACGTGCTGCAAATTTTCACAACACAACTGAAGAAACACGCTGCATTTGGTCACAACACTTGCAAATATCCACGTAACATTTCGAAATGTTTCAAGGGGACCCAAAAACATGACGGACCCTGCTGAGATATGGATGTGCTATTTTGCGGTGACTGTTGCACAGTGATGTTGCTGGTGGTCTTTGAAAGGTGAGGGTTTTTTTTGTTGTTGTTTATTTTAATATTCTAATTACACGATTCTATTGTCTTCTGTAAATTATTAGCCTAAATAAACTGATTGAATGTGAAAAGTTGCTTTAATAGTATAGAGCGTGTTTAATAAATGCAACGTGTTTCTTCTGTTGTTTGTGTTGTGACAAAGTGCAGCTATTTCCTTTATATTGCAGTATACAGTTAAAGTCAAAATTATTCTTTTCCAAGTATTTCCCAGATGATATTGAACAGATTCAGGAATTTCTCACAGTATTTCCTATAATATTTTTTCTTCTGGAGAAAGTCTTATTTGCTTTATTTTGGCTAGAATAAAAGCAGTTTTTAATTATTTTAAACCCATTTTAAGGTCAATATTATTAGCCCCCTTCAGCAATATTAGTGTTGGATTGTCTCCAGAACAAACCACTGTTATACAATGACTTGCCTAATTACCCTAACTTTACCCTAATTAACCTAGTTAAGCCTTTAAGTGTCACTTTAAGCTGAATACTAGTGTCTTGAAGAATATCTAGTCTAATATTATTTACTGTCATCATGACAAAGAGAAAATAAATCAGTTATTAGAGATGAGTTAGTAAAACTATTGTGTTTAGAAATGTGTTCTTATTTGCATTAAGCAGACATGGGGAAAATATACAGGAGGACTAATAATTCTGACTTCTATTGCAATATCAGATTTTTTCCAATATCATGCAGCGCTATTAGGAAGAGCATAGTGATGGAAAGCTGGAGAAATGGATGAACAAGGGAACGCTGGACGATTCTGGGTCCCTTCGGCTTGCAGCACGGAGATATCAAAGCATTGGAGTGGATCTGAATGCTAATGCTCCGGCTGTCAGTCACTGCAGCAATCTTCTGCTTCTGCCATCACTACACACACACACACACACAGCCTGACAGGTCTGCTGCCAACCGGCTGTGAGGCCAAAAAAAAATTATAAAAAATAAATAAATAAATAAAATGTTCAAATCTGTCAGTCATCAGGAGGAAGAGAGCAGTAGAGGTAGGCTGTTTTGCTCACGTCAAGACCACAAAGCTTCCTCTAACAATGGGGATGATTAATATTTATACCTGTCCAGGTGCCTTCACATTTACAATGCTGCACAAAAAAAGCCTGAGCGTTGGGTCTGAAGAGTTTCAGATGCAGGGGAGCTCAGAAACGGTAACTGCATCTTTGGCCTGAAGAGCAACGCTAAAAGACGCGCTGATATTTGTTTGGCAAGCTGACTGGCATATGTTAATGCCCTGTTTACTTGTGCTTAGCAAAGAAGAACCGGTGTCAGACGACATCTTTCTCAGCGCTCTGATTTGGCACAAACACAAACACGTTTTGACACATGAAACGCACAAACAAAACAAAACAAAACAAAAAAGAGGTCCGGGATCAAGTAAGGGATAAACAACGGCTTATTGTGCATTAAAAAATCAATAAATACAATAAATATAAATAACTGAGTAAATAAATAAAATGAGCAAATAAATAAAATTAATTAATTAATTAATTAATTAGTGAATATTTAAATAATATAAATAAAATAAAACTAGTAAATAAATAAACAAACAATAAACAAAAAATAGTAAAAATAAATAGTAAATAAGTAAATAAGTAAATATATAAAGTAAATAAATAAATAAAATTAATTAATAAACAAATAAATATGAGTAAACAAACAAACAAATAAATAAAATGCGTAAATAAATAAATAAATAAATAAATAAATAAATAAATAAATAAATAAATAAATAAATGGGTAAACAAAAATTTAAAGTGAGTTAATAAATATATAAAATGAGTAAATAACTAGAATGAGTAAAATGAGTAAATATAAAATGAGTAAATAAATATGTGAACAAATAAATTAAATACATAAATAAAAATAAAAAAGTGAGTAAATAAATATATAAATAAATATAAAAATGAGTAAATAAACAAACAAACTAACGAATAAATTACATGAGTAAATAAATAAATGAAATTAGTTAATAAATACATAAATAAAAATGAGTAAACAAACAAACAAACAAACAAACTAGCAAACAAACAAAACAAATATATAAAAAGTGAGTTAATAAATAAGAAAATAAAATGTGTGAATAAATAAAATATGTAAATAAATAAATAAATTAAGTAAATAAAAATAAAATATGAGTAAATAAATAAATATATAAATAAAAAAGAAATGATTAAATAAACAAAAAATGTCTACATAAGTAAATAAAATAAGTAAATAAAAATAAAATGTGTAAATAAATATATAAAATGAGTAAATAATTAAATAAATAAATGAATTAATAAATAAATGAGTAGATAAAAGATAGTAAATAAACAAATAAATAAATAAATAATGAGTAAATAAATGAGTAAACAAAAAAATAATAAAAAGTGAGAAAATAAATACATAAATTAATAAATAAATAAATACATATATTTAAAAAATGAGGAAATAAATAAATAAATAAATAAATAAATAAATAAATAAATAAATAAATAAATAAATAAATAAATAAATAAAATAAAATAAAATAAAATAAAATAAAATAAAATAAAATAAAATAATTAATTAATTAATTAATAAAAACAAATTAAAGTTGGGTACATAAACTTAATTTAGCCACAATAAATCCAATCCAGCCATTGTTATATGTTGTGTGGAAGCTTACAGTAGAACCATGATTAAGATGAGTTAAAAATAGTAATGCTCATTGCAGCGCAATATATTACTGAACTTTTTCATCAATTATAACAGGGGTTCACAAACTTTGCCGACGTCTTTCTCAGCGCTTTGATTTGGCACAAACACAAACACGTTTTGACACATGAAACACACAAAATCGAGTGAGGGATAAACAATGGCTTAATGTGCATTTAAATATATATATATATAAATAAATAAATAAATAAATAAATAAATAAATAAATAAATAAATAAATAAATAAATATTACGACAGGGGTTTCCCAAACTTTGCAGCTCACGTAGGAGGAAGATAATAATTTCAACTCATAGTATTGCATGCACAGACTTCAGTTACAGTGTATAACAAAATGCATTCTGTAGAAGAGATGCAACCAGACAAGACCAAACTTTCCCTTTAAGTGGCCCTTTTCCCATTAAAATATTATTAGAGTGTTAAATTTGTATTTTTCAGATTTGCACTTCAATAGTGTAACCTTCAGTTACTGTAGTAAATCACAAAACGCATTCTGTACAAGAGATGAAACCAAAATCATTAGAGCATCTCTACAAAACACTGCTCCAAATGTCCTTATTACTCAACTAAACATCTAAAATGCTGTTTATCTGTGTGTCTGTGTGTGTGTGTGTGTGTGTGTGTGTGTGTGTGTGTGTGTGTGTGTGTGTGTGTGTGTGTGAAGGGGTCACCTTTGCATACACAGAACGCTTGAGTGTGAATGTGTAAGTCTTTTCCAACCCACGTTCCAGAAACAGAAATGAGTGTGTGTGTCAGTTTGCACTCCCACGCTCCCCCTGTGCGCTGTGTTAAGAATAGCTTCATTGCGCTGGCCAGATGGACGGCGGCGTACACACCTAATGTGACACACACTGTCAACACCAAATTAGCCTCGGAAAGAGGTGGGAGAATCAGGCACGCGTCCAGCAGAGGAGAGAAACAATTAGATCTCAGCCTGAAGGGCATTACATAATGACTTTATTATGTGTTTATAAAGCATTAAACAATGTTTAAACCAAGGCCCGTTTAAGAGGTCTCAGTGTAATGACCAAATGTCAAGATGCTGTTCGTCAGTACCAAATTACAAATACTTAAATTACTGTAATTGAGGAGGTTTTCAGAAGGTCTTTCATACTTCATGATGAATCGACTGATCTATACGTGACTTTATAACGCTCCAGGGGCACTGTAACTGTGTTTACACTCAGTGAACAGCAGTGAGTTTGGTGAACAGATGACCTTCACGGCCAATCACAGTCATCTCTGTTGAGCAGGTGAACCCAATCAGCGCTGTTTAAGAACGTGCTCAACAGCGCTCAAGTGTTAGAGGGAAATGGACGACATGGATAACATTGCTGTCCCAAAATTCAGTATCCTGAAAACACCACTACACACTACTCTGGAGTACTTTTAAAAGGGCTAGTCTTTACTCATACTTTAAGTGATGTTTACAACAGATACTTTTACTCTACCTGCACTATACATTTTTATTTATTTATTTATTTATTTACATATTTATTTATTTACTTATTTATTTATTTACATATTTATTTATTTATTTATTTATTTATTTATTTATTTATTTATTTATTTGCATATTTATTTATTTACATATTTATTTATTTACTTATTTATTTATTTACATATTTATTTATTTATTTATTTATTTGCATATTTATTTATTTATTTATTTACATATTTATTTATTTATTTACATATTTATTTATTTACATATTTACTTATTTATTTATTTATTTATTTATTTACATATTTATTTATTTACATATTTATTTATTTGTTTATTTATTTATTTACATATTTATTTATTTACATATTTACTTATTTATTTGTTTATTTATTTATTTACATATTTATTTATTTACATATTTACTTATTTATTTGTTTATTTATTTATTTACATATTTATTTATTTATTTACATAATTATTTATTTACACATCTACTTATTTATTTATTTATTTACTTATTTACATATTTATATATTTATTTACATATTTACATATTTATTTATTTATTTACTTATTTACATATTTATTTATTTATTTATTTATTTACATATTTATTTATTTATTTATATATTTACTTATTTATTTATTTATTTGTTTATTTGTTTATTTATTTACATATTTATTTATTTATATATTTATTTATTTATTTATTTATTTATTTATTTATTTATTTATTTATTTATTTATTTATTTAGATAGATAGATAGATAGATAGATAGATAGATAGATAGATAGATAGATAGATAGATAGATAGATAGATAGATAGATAGATAGATAGATAGATAGATAGATAGATAGATAGATAGATAGATAGATAGATAGATAGATAGATAGATAGATAGATAGATAGATAGATAGATAGATAGATAGATAGATAGATAGATAGATAGATAGATAGATAGATAGATAGATAGATAGATAGATAGATAGATAGATAGATAGATAGATAGATAGATAGATAGATAGATAGATAGATAGATAGATAGATAGATAGATAGATAGATAGATAGATAGATAGATAGATAGATAGATAGATAGATAGATAGATAGATAGATAGATAGATAGATAGATAGATAGATAGATAGATAGATAGATAGATAGATAGATAGACATCACATTGCAGGCAAATATGGCCCGATTTTTCTGCCTACATGTGACTCAGGTAATGACAGTGTGAACAGCCCAAACCGCATGGAATCTGATCTTTTCATTTCTAATTTGTGCCACTTTCATATGTAGTATTACATCAGACACAGATTACAGCTATATTGGATTTCATGTGACTTTTACATAATCTTCGAGCAACATGCGTCATCAATCTGTACACATATACACTATTATAAACATTAAAACACATTATAAACGCATAAACATTATAATTCTTTACATAAAATTACAGGAAAAGCAAAGGCGGCATGATCAACAAACTAATAGTCCGACGGACAATGTTGGGTAAGCAATGTTAATTTCACTTGAGTATAAGTTTTGAGTGCACCGCTGCTCTTCATATATGTTGTGAAGTTGTCTCCCTGTTTGTTGCGAGACCTCCTCCATAATTGCTTTTCATTTCAACCAAATGCAGAGTTCAGATTCAGAACATTACATCTTTTAAACCCATGTTATTAGCAGCTCTAATGTTTCTTTAAAGCAGACCAAAGACATTAAAAAATAACCGTCTCTCCAGGCTCCGGCTAATTGGCTGTCATTAGCTTTACCCAAGTCGAGCGATTATACAATGACGACTGCCATCTAGGATCATTAGACAAGGCGAAATTAACTAGCGGTATCAACAATTTAGCTCTCCTTTTTTTTCTCTTCATTTGGCGTCTGTCAAAAACAACTCTATCAAGTTGGAAGTGGGGGAAGCTGGAGGTTTTTCACTTATATTTGGTTTCTCTATGGTGGAGGCTTGAAGGAAATCTATTTGGCAGCTCGGCGCGCTCCTAAAGCCTCACATCCCCGGGCGGCGCAGGCCATAAAATCATAATGAGATTAGGTGAGATGAAAAGTGAGCTGTGCTGGTGAAGGCCATGGAGGCAGGCGGGGATTCAATCAGAGGAGTCGGGACACACCTGCTCGTCTGGACACATATTTTCTGCACTTACCGGTTGCTCCATTTTAACCTACCTTCACTTTAACCCTGAAGTCCGGGTCGATTAACCCTAAACCTGCTAACTCCTACTGCTAACTTCCAAAACCATTCTTGGGAGAAAGTTCAGTCAACTCTCTCAACATTCAACCTACTGTATACACTCATGCACTATTCCCAGTCCACTTATAAAATTAATCCAGGCTCATTGTGGGTACATACCCACGTCTACATTTCTGGAGAATGTGAAATACGTATTCGGAGGTACATCTGCTTACAGTTTTTGTTTTCGCGAGTCCTCCAGAGGCCGCTGTGTCCACTTTTTGATGATCTCACATTTCTCTTGCACATTCTCTTCTCACATAAATCCACCAGAGGGCGCAACAATATACCCTTTGGCCTATCAGCTTTGCTGCCGACTGACCCATCCACCACTTTCCCTAAACCCAACCGATAGTGTTTTCAAAAGCAATCTAGAAAAAGAAAAGCCCTCGTGCACACCTGATTTTAGCACATTTTCAGATTTACTGTGAATATTGGGTCTGAAATTGTACGTAAGAAAAAACATTATCACTATTTAATTGACTGGGAACAATTATAGTACTTTAATAGTCATTGGGTGACAACATGATTTCCCAACCCAGGCTCATTCTAAAAACGTACCTCTATATACATTTCTGGAGAGCGCCAAATACGTACCAGGAGTTACTTTTTTTTTGCTATTTTTGTTTTTGCGAATCCACCAGAGGCCCCTGTGTATGCTTTTCAGATCTCAAATTTGTCTCGCGAGTGCCAATCGCACCTGTTTTTCTCGCGTAAATCCACCAGAGGTCATTGTCGACTGACTTTTTGACTGACTGACTGATCGACTGACCCACCGCCCTTCTTCCCTAAACTAAATCAATAGTGTTTTCAAAAGCACTGATTGACCCGGCCACCTCCTTCCCTAAACCCAACCGACAGTTTTTTCACCTGATTTTTACCATGTTTTCAGACTTTACCACATTCTCACCATGTTATTTACTTGTTTAGTTTATGTATTGGATTTTTGTCTTACCCTCTTTCTAGAACCATTCTTCACCGGACTCGAACCATATCGTCATGGTCAACTTTGTCTCTGCTTCTCCAACACAGTCTCACGGCAATTCGTAACTTTTTGATTTAGTGGCAAATTTGTACGATCTAATTCGTACGATTTAGTACGATTTGCTCATCCCCCAATGACGTTGGGTTTAGGGGTGGGGTTAGGTGCCACGCCTCCTTTTTAAAATCGTACAATTTCGTACGAATGAACTCATACGAATTCGTACGAATTAGCCACTAAACTGACAAAACGTAAAATACTTACGTTTTCTTTTGAGATCAGGCTGGCTTCTCAAGTCCACCAAAGTACAGCTAGTGAGCTACTGGTGAAACTGATAATGCGTGAAAAGGAACGACGTTATACCGCCCCATAGCGTTCGTTTTCAAAACAAAATGCAGCCATACGTACTTCTGGCTACAAATTTCGCGATCTCCAGAAATGTATATAGGGCTACGCTTTCAGAATGAGTCCATGTTTTGATTTCCCTATTTATAATTTACAAAGAATACTTTTCTGAAATGTAATTATTAAGGAGAAAGTCTAAATGTGGGAATACAAAACCAATGTTACCTCAATCTTTCTGGAATACCCCTACTACCCCCCACCACCCCCAAGTGAACACAGAGTATATATATCTGGAGGATCCTGTTAAACATATTGACCAAATCTGCGCTGGTGAAAATGTGTCATACTCCACACATCCTCTAAATAGCATTACACCTTGCAGCAATGAGGAAGACTGTCCTTTCGTTTGGCTCTCACCCTTGTTCTACCTGGCTAATTAGCGCTCCGGCATGACCGAGACATCTGTGTCCGGCATAAACCGTGGATGATTTAAACTATTAGAGGATTTGCTGGACTGTGTCGCCTTCTTGGAGACAAATGAGGAGCTACTGTTAGCTGCAGCCGTAAAGGACGCTTCAATTATGACCGCAGAGTTCAGCTGCTGAGCTTTGCCGCTTTAAGATAAAAGTGTTCTAGTTTTATTTGCCACATACAGTCATTCATTCATTAAATTTCCTTCAGCTTAGTCTCTGATTATCAGAGGTTAACACAGCGGAATGAACTACCAACTATTCCAGCAAATGTGTTAAGCAGTGGATGTGTGTTGCACTGATTGAGAGACCGAATCGCTTGCGGGAAGAAGCTTCTGTTGTTTCACGACTGCAGCAGGAATGTGTGTGCGTCTGCGTTAGCATCTGTGCTAATTCTCACGGGGATAAAGCTAGCGTCATCAGCAAACCCAAGTCAATGGCTTGCGCAGGTATTGTGGCTTTTCTAAATCTGTTCATCCAGAAGAAACTGCACACATTATTATTTTTTAACTGGGGTAGTATCCACAAGAGTAGGCATAGTAAGAGTAGGCACCACTTTATATCATGTCAACACCGAACGATACATATTAAGATGCTAATATGCACATATACTTCACAGAATGCTTTTCTTACTTACTTATTAAGATTTTTTTGTCTTGTTTCAAGTCCAAATATTAAAAAATTCTTAAATTAAGAAACATTTTCTAGACAAGCCAAACATACAGTCTTGTTTTGAGTTACAACATGTCAAAATTAAGCATTTTTCTGCAAAACAAGCCAAATAATCTGCCAATAGAGGAAGTAAAATCGTGTCAAAAAGAAAAACAAATTATTTGGCTTGTTTTAAGGAAAAAACGCACTTATTTTGACATAGTATTTCTTAAAACAAGATCGATTTTTTTTGTTTGTCTAGAAAATTCTTCTATTTATATAAATTACAAAAACAAAAACATAAGAAAAGCAATTTTTTTGCAATGCACTGAATTAAAGTGCATCATTGTTGCTGCCTTGCATTTTTAAGCTGAATCTAACTTTAACTACCTTTATTAGTAATGTCATGTTACATTAAAGGTGCAGTAGGTGATTGTCTTCAGAAACATGTTTTGTTGTGCTGGTTGAAAGTCTCTTCACATTCCAATAGTAATGATTAAAGGGTCACGAAACACCAACACACATTTTTTGAGCTGTTGACAGTCGTATACGTGTCCTACACTGCTAAAAACACTATTAGGACACATATATTCCACTAAAAAGTGAAAACTGGTTGTTTTTGCGTTCGAGGAAATTCGTACTTCCGGTTTGAAACAAATTTTTGAAGCTGCGTTACGGCCATGAGATCTTAGCATGTATTCCAGCATGTAGACTGGACGTCTGTACCTGGGAGTACCTTATGATGTCTCTGAGTGTGCTGCATTTATTCATGAGTAAGACTTGGTTCAAACTAATCAGAGCACTCTATTGTGTATGCAGTGCAACTTCATTAATATGCATGATAGCTTCGAAGACTGTTTTACCTGAAACAGTGTTCAGACGGCAGAGAGACGACACGTGTTGCCAAAACAAGTTGGAAAAGAAGAAGAATTGTTTGGAGATACGGGTCGATACGGGTTATATGAGCAACACAGAAGTGTTGTTCAGCCACTGAAATCTCCCGGTGAAAAATTGATGTGACTATTTTCAGTTTCATAAGGGCTTTTTACAGCATTGATAATGTAGATTTTATTCAGTTTAACAACAAAACATCAGTAAATAGCGTTATTCCGCCTAGCCTGCTTTACTGAGCTGAAGATGCTTATATATTCACATTGGGTCATTTCTGAACAATGACAGCCTGTGACGCTCTCCCTATATTGTTCACCGCTACTCTGAATATTCGCTCTGAAATAGCATGTAAGTATGGCTTAGTAATAAGTGTAACTCCTACACACCGCCTGCCAAACACTAAGAATACAGTAGTGGCTTTAGGACAAAGTGTGAGAGAGTGAGACCAGTGATCCTTGCATGCATGAAATATTGCACATTATGACAAGTTCTGCTGCTACACAACTGAAACCTGCTGATATAAAACAGTTTTTCATTGGGAATTGTAGTATTATAAAGTACAGTAAAGTGTTCTACCTGGTGAATGACATAAGCTAGTGGGTCTCTGTCATCTTTAATGCACGCGTTCATGATTTCAGGAGGCTTTGGACGGCAGGGGTGGCACTGTGTTTCAAACATATTATGCTAACGAAAAGCATTTAGGCAGATCACATACTGCAACTTTAATTAAACTTGTTAAAATAACTTGAAATAAAATTGTAACTTGATTAACTTTCTCAAATAATAAAGCATAAGAAAACATATGCTGTTATTACTTGTTGATCATATCATTTTGACAGTGTACTGCAGGTCATTAGGTTTGAGTCCATGAGTCGCGATAAAAAGACTAAAAATACCTATTAGAAGAAAGATGCTATGAAAGAAGAAAGAAGAAAGAAGAATCAGATGCTTTGTTTCCAGTGAGGGCTTAGAGAAACCTGTTCATGCTTTTATCAGCAGCAGGGTGGATTACTGTAATGGAATCCCTTACCGGACTCCCCAGAAAGACAGTCAGACAGTACACTACACTAAGCAGGAGGGGGAGTCATCGAGATCTACCTGAGCTCAAACTCCCCTCTCGCCCTGCAACGGGAGGGAGCCCAGGGCTCGAGGATCTTATAAGCTCAGGGTTCTCTCCAGGGACAGCACGCCAAACAAGCTTTATTATCAATCATCAGCTAAGTGTGAACTTGTGAAATGTACTGGAAGCAACATGAAATTACAAAAAGGAAAAAGCCTTGCTCAATATTTTTGACATTGTAGAGTAAAGGGGCAGTTCACCCACAAATGGCAATAATTCTCTGATATACTCACTCTCGAGTCATCCTGTATAGATTACTTTCTTCTAAAACCCTAAGCTCTTGCAAGTTTCATAATGGCAGTGAAAGACATCTGAGATTTTGAAGCCTGAAAAAGAGCATTCATCCATTGTAAAAAAATAAATGCTTTGTTCAGCTCTGGGGTGTTAATAGAGGTCTCCTGATACACATGTAATAGACAAAATATCCATATTTAAAGATCTATAAAGTGTAATTTCCATCTTCCGTCTACTGTCATACATGTGTGAGAGAGGCTTCTTCTTCTTCTTTCATGTTTTATTCATATTATAGGTGCATTACTGTGACCTTCTGCTCTGAGGTATGGAGTAGATAATAGACCAGAAAGTGGTGTTTCAGTGTGGCATGTATGATGTTGGTCAAGCGTACTGTAAGCTCTGATAGAAAGTGATGAATGCTGAAGCACAGAGGAAAATTAGTCTCTATTTCAGAGGTTGCCACAGCAGAATGAACCGCCAACTATTCCAGCATATGTTTTATAGAGCGGATGCCCTTCCAGCTGCAACCCAGTACTGGGAATACACTTTTGCATTCACACACACACACACACACACTAGGGCCAATTTAGCTTATTAAATTCCCCAATAGCACATGTGTTTGGACTGTTGGGGAAACCGGAGCACCCAGAGGAAACCCACGCCAACACAGGGAGAACATGCAAACTGACCCAGCCGGGAATCGAGCCAGTGACCATCTTGCTGTGAGGCGATCGTGCTACCCACTGCACCACCGTGACTCCCTAGCCCATTAATTGCAACAAGAAACTCTGCACATACAGACAGCATAGTGAAACCGAATATTAAATGAGAAAACAGTGGGCGTGGCTTGTTTTATTCTACTGCGATCTGATTGGATGTAATTGTCATGCTTGAATTGCAGATTGCTGGAGAATCACACACATAAAACTTGATGAACTACGACTCCTATCACACACCTCACACACACCAGCTTCTGTTCTCTTGCTGATTACACACACACAGCTGATTTTTGTAAGGACTGATTTCCAGGACTATTAGGACTCCTCATACACACACACACACTCATTGCTGAGTCTTGTTTATCCGTAAGCACTACAAAGTTTGTCTTGTCGTGTTTTTGACTGGTTGCATTGCTTATTGTCCTTATTAATTCTTTTCCGCCTGTGCTAAACTTTAGTCTGTTTCTGACCACATTTTTTGGATTACACTTATGTCTGCTCCTGTTTTGACCATTGCCTGCATGATTCTCTTTAATAAACTGCATATGGATCCACACGTCTGTTGTCCAGCGTCTGCTTCGTAACCGTAATAAAGTATGCATTTAATTCAGAAAGAAGGTCGCTGGTTGGAGTCCCGGCTGGGTCAGTTGGTGTTTCTGTGTGGAGTTTGCATGTTCTCCCCGTGTTGGCGTGGGCTTTCTCCGGGTGCTCCGGTTTCCCCCACAGTCCAAACACATGCACTATAGAGGAATTGATTAACTTAATTGGCCGTAGTGTATGTGTGAGAATGAGTGTGTATGGGTGTTTCCCAGTAATGGGTTGCAGCTGGAGGTAAAACATATGCTGGATTGGCGATTCATTGCATTGTGGCGACCCCTGGTGGATAAAGGAACTAAGCCAAAGGAAAATGAATGAATGGCATGGCGATTATCACCGCAATACATGGCGATTTTATAATGGCATGACAGCTCACCAGAGGCGCTTGATCTGGCTTACTCGCAACCGAAAAAATCTGATACCAACAGAAGCATATAGTGTTTACATGATAACACACACATTAATAGCAAGCAAGAAAGAAATGCAATGCACAGAAGGGAAACAGAAAGTACCAGAGAGCGACATTTATCCAAGGCAGGTGCGAGCTAACAGAGACATCAAGAAGTGTGAAAAAGAGGACATCCAGCCGACCCCGAGGCTGTACAACTGCAAGAAAACGTGTGCAAGACTAATAGACCCTGAGCACCAGCACTCCAACCCTAAGCTCATATACATCACATTCACACACACACAGGACGCAACAAACCCTAAATCAAGCTTTAGTCAAGCATGTGGGAACTCCAGCAACTGCACTCTGTCACACATTACCCTTTCCCACATTCCCAGATGCCGAGAGAAAAACGCTAATAAGCCCGTTTGGTGCCCTTTTGATCAGAGTTTGCTGAAAGCCACATCTCTCTTTCTTTTTTTTCTCTTTTGCTACTCTGAAACCCATTATTTATACAGCTGAAGTCAGAATTATTAGCCCTCCTGAATTATTAGCCGACTGTATATTTCTGTTTAACGCATAGAAGATTTTCTTCAACACATTTCTAATCATAATAGTTTTAATAACTCATTTCTAATAACTGATTTATTTTCTTCACCATGATGACAGCACATAATATTAGACTAGATATTCTTCAAGACACTAGTATTCTGCTTAAAGTGACATTTAAAGGCTTAACTAGGTTATTTAGGGTAAAGTTAGGGTAATTAGGCAAGTCATTGCAGGACTCGAAATTAACCTTTTTGATTGGTAGTATTGTTGCTCCTAACTTTAAAACTTTAGTCGCACCAGCTAAAATTTTGTCGCACCCACCAATTATGAGCACCATTACTACAAGTTTTATATAAACAAATTTATTGCATTGGAAATCAACACTAATCAAAACTAAGATGAAAAAAAATGCATGCACCCACCGGCCCTCAGCGCACTGCTCGACATGAATAGCCGCGTTTCCACTATCGCGCCTAAAGCGAGCGAGCCAGGGCGAGCCAAGGCCAGTCGCGTTTCCACTATCACTTCCGGGGCGTAATCGGGCCAAAGCGGGGCTTCCTTGGGGCCAGCGTCCGGCCTTTTTCGGCCCACCGAATACCTTGGGCCAAGGAGGGCCAACTGGGGCTTCGGGGCGGGGTTACGTACAAAGGCGGAGTTTTCCTGTCAGGTAAAGAGGAGACAAGATGCTTTCTTCCCTTACATTTGTTTTGCTATCGCGCTTGATCAACTCACTAAGAAGAAGAAAAAATGGATAGCAGACAGTACTGGTCAGTTGAGGACACCAGGGCTCTTCTGAACATTTGGGCTGAGGAAAATGTTCAGAGGCAAATAGACGGTCGCCGAACGTTTGATTTGGGGGACGTTCTGGGGGTGTTTGCGTGACGCGCTGCGAGCAACTAGCCCGACAGTGGAAACGCGACATGATTTCGGCCTCATTTGTCAACCTCCCGGCCTATTGGCCAGGCCTGGCCCGATTAAAGCCCTGGCTCGCACTGGCCCGATAGTGGAAATGCGGCTAATGAATCTAAGTTAACGATAATAACTGTGATGTGTTCTCACGGGTGTGCTGTCTGATAATGCTCAGATGTTATTGACATAACTTATTAATTGCATACGTCATCTTAATAGCAGTACCGGCCTTTTCATGAGTTGCATCTTAGTGAATGCAAGCCCTTTTGCGATGGTTAAGATTTACACATAGCTGCCACTTACACGGCTGACAGCATCCTGATGATTGAATAGAGGATTAAACAGAACCTCTCACGCTTAAATTGTGTAGATTCAGTGGCAACGCTGTTACCTGCAGACTCCTTTATGGTGAATGCTTTAATCATTTCCATAGCTGACTTTAACCCAGTGGAAGTCTTTTATCCACTCTTTGAAAAGTGTCAATTGTGGATTAACATTCACCACATGATCACTAACCAGATGTAACTTTAGGTGGTTTCTAAAACACAATCTGTCAGTGTAGTTTTCACCCTCTCATCTTCAGCGCTTTACATTTTTGCGGCTGTCGTTCCCTGTCATCTGAATGCAGAAGGCATTGACTGAGTGATTGACAGCTGATATTAACCAATCCCTTCACTTTCAGTTCTAGTGCAGCTGGCCAATCAGAAGAGGTTGAAGGCGGGGTAAGCATTGCGGGCTTTGTTTACTGCAGCAAGTTGACATGAAAACTGTTTATACTATTTCTGAGCTCTGTGTTTCCCATTTCCGGTGCAAAGATGCATAATGTGTGAATGTCTCATAAATCATTGAACATTTTGCAGTGAAAACCGGTTGCATGACAACAATTTTATGCATTTGCACAAATGCTCCCAAATATATTTTGAGGTCACATAGATAAAAATACGTGACCAAAACGGTCGCAATTTCAAGCCCTGCATTATATAACAGTGGTTTGTTCTGTAGACAATTCAAACAAATATTGCTTAAGGAGGTTAATAATATTGACCTTAAAATGGTTTATTTACAAAAACTGATTTTATTCTAGCTGAAATAAAACAAATAAGAGTTTCTCCAGAAGAACAAATATTATAGGAAATACTGTGAAAATTTCCTGAATCTGTTCAACATCATTTGGGAGATATCTGAAAAAGAAAATAATAGGCTTATAATTGTGACTTCTCCAAGAAAGCCTTGGTATTATATCATCCCACATGGTAAAATAATGATATTGGTGCTGCATCAACGTCAGTGTTTCAGATTTGAGAATGCATTTTGTTTTGCACAGATAAAACACTGGTGTGTTTTCTACTGTGAGAATGAATGTTAGCTTTGTAGTTTCAGGCCTTATAGGACACCCCTGGAGTGAGAAGTGCAGGAAAGAGAATACTGAATGATCATACTCAAGTAAAAGTACTATTATTTGCCCAACAATGTAGAGAAAGTAGAGCAAAGTATCTGTTGTGAATATTACTTAAAGTAGGAGTAAAAATATAGCCATTTTAAAAGTACT
>NC_079452.1:22087304-22104804 GCF_903798145.1 Danio aesculapii
GAAATAGTTCATTAACAGACAGGTGAACAGGATTAACTAATAATGTATTAATAAGGAGGGTGGGAATAGACAATAGACAGGAGAGCATATGACGCAAAGACAACATACAAGACATGTGCTCAAATAAAGCATGACTAGAACACACAGCCAATGAGAGAACCCATTAACCGCAGCGCATGGCCAAGTCTAAACACAGTCTAATGTGCAACAAACAATGGCAACACAGACAGAACGCACCACATGAGTACACAATAAATAAAACACCTACCATGCACTCACTCATGTTCCAACCCCAGCACCAACCGAAACCAACTAGACTGGAGCGATGAGAACAAAAACACCATGCTGCGAACAAAACAACAAACACACCAGGACAAGAGCGGCCATCCCGAGCGGGAGTATGCACACGCCGAGGATGGCCAAGTCGGCGCTCATACAAAGACAGATAACGATGGGAAATATGAGTGCTCGACCCGAGAAAACTTAAGCCGAGCACAACATAAAAGACAGGACTAGTGACAATCAAATGAACCAACAAACAAACCAATCAATCAATAAATCAACCAACCAAACAGTAAATCAATCAACCAACCAACCCACCAACAAACCAATCAACCAACAAACCAACCCAACCAACCAACCAACCAACCAACCCACCAACCAACCAAACAAAACAGTAAATCAGTCAACCAACCAACCCACCAATCAACCAACCAACCAATTAACCAACAAACCAGCCAACCCACCAATCAACAAACCAGCCAACCCACCCACCAATCAACCAACCAACCAACCAACTAACCAACAAACCAGCCAACCAACTAACCAACAAACAGGCCAACAAACCAACAAACCAGCCAACCCACCAATCAACCAACCAACCAACCAACCAACCAACCAACCAACCAACCAACCAACCAACTAACCAACTAACTAACTAACTAACTAACTAACTAACTAACTAACTAACTAACTAACTAACTAACTAACTAACTAACTAACGAACCAACCGACTAACAAACCAGCCAACCAACTAACCAACAAACAGGCCAACAAACCAACAAACCAGCCAACCCACCAATCAACCAACCAACCAACCAACCAACCAACCAACCAACCAACCAACCCACCAACCAACCAACCCACCAATCAACCAACCAACCAACTAACTAACTAACTAACTAACTAACTAACTAACTAACTAACTAACTAACTAACTAACTAACTAACTAACTAACTAACTAACTAACTAACTAACTAACTAACTAACTAACTAACTAACCGACTAACAAACCAGCCAACCAACCAACCAACCAGCCAACCAACCAACTCACTAATCAACCAACTAACCAACCCATCAACCAACCAACCAACCCACAAATCAACCATCCAACCAAGCAATCAACCAACCAACCCACCAATCAACCAGCCAACCAACCCACTAATCAACCAACTAACCAACCCATCAACCAACCAACCCACCAATTAACCAGCCAACCAACCCACTAATCAACCAACTAACCAACCCATCAACCAACCAACCCACAAATCAACCAACCAACCAACCAACCAACCAATTAACCAACCCACCAATCAACCAACCAACCAACCAACCAACCCACAAACCAGCCAACCAACCATCCAACCAATTAACCAATCAACCAGTAAATCAGTCAACCAACCAATCAGCCAAGTAACTAACAAATTAACCAATTAACCAACCAACCAATCAACCAACCAATTAACCTTCCAACCAACCAACAAATCAATCAACCAACCAACCAACCAACAAACCAGTCAATCAACCAAGCGGTATCATGCATGGCCCAAGCATAGCAAAGTTGGCGCTTAAACAAAGACAAACGATGGGAAATATGAGTGTTCGATCAGAGAAAACAGGCAAGACAAGACAGGATTAGTGTCTGGCCACCAAAACAAGGATTACCAAGACCGAAGTGGCAGAATTCTGACAATAAACACATTTTAAAACATAATATTAGTTTCAATAACTAATTTCATTTGTCTTTGCTCTAATGAAAGTACATAATATTCATTGATTCATTTTCACTCAGCTTACTCCCTGCTTAATCAGTGGTCACTACAGTGGAATAAACCAAGATACTAGTATTCAACTTAATGTGCATTTTAAAGGCTAAACTAGCTTAATTAGGAGCAAATAAACTAGGTTAATTAGGTTAATTAGGTAACTTATTGGACAACAGTGGTTTGCTCTGTAGCCACTAGTGATCGTTCACACAGAATGTGTTCATTCAGTCATTTTCCTTTGGCTTAGTCCCTTTATTCATCAGGGGTTTTCACAGCGAAATGAACCCCCAACTTTTCAAGCATATGTTTTACGCAACGGATGCCCTTCTAGCTGCAACCCAGTACTGTGAAACACCCATTCACACTACGGCCAATGTAGTTCATCAATTCCCCTATAGCACATGTGTTAGGACTGTGGAGGAAACTAACGCCAACATGGGGAGAACATGCAAACTCCACACAGAAACGCCAACTGACCCAGCCAAAACTTGACCTTCTTGCTGTGGAGCGACAGTGCTAGCCACTGAGCAAATTTCAACGTGTTTTTAATAAGTTCAAAATGGTCTTTTCATAGTTTTTTGGGGTTTTTTCATAGCTGTAAATATTGTCAGATGTTTGAACGGTGGGCATTTACTGTGATTCTGGGTTTCTCTAAATCTCTGTCCAGATGAAGGGAGGAAAACTGATGCAATAAGCTGAAACAAATGAATGAAACAACAAAGGTAAAGATGACAAATATAAAAGCCAATACACCTAATGAGAACACTTTAGATAACATGGAACATGAAAGTAGGTTATATGTGTGTGTGTGCGTGTGTGTGTGTGCGTGTGTGTGTGTGTGTGTGTGTGTTCGCTTAAAAAATATAGATAACTCTGAATGAAGATGCCAAAGTACAAATGCAAATTAATTAATTAATTTAGTCATAATATTGTTATTGGTGTAAATGAAAAATCTTGTCATGATTAAATTTGATATCCATAGTCTCAGCCTGCGAAACATTAGTTGTTATATTAATAATATCTATTATATTATATATAATGTGTAATGTGCTACTTTATCGAAACATTTACAGTTTATAAACTCACAAATGCAAACGAAGATCAGCATTAAATTGATTTCATGTGTAACTTATTCTCACAAAAACAACAAACATCACTTATTTATTTATAATACAAAGAAATTAAGTAAAAAAATCTAATAACACTAGAAATAAATAATAATAACTGATACTTAACCCTCCTGTTAATATTATTAATTCATTAGCCCCCTGTTTATTTTTCCCCAATTTCTGTTTAACAGATTTCTAATCATAATAGTTTTAATAACTCATCTCTAATAACTGATTTATTTTCTCTTTGTCATGATGACAGTAAATAATATTAGACTAGATATTCTTCAAGACACTTCTATACAGCTTACAGTGACATTTAAAGGCTTAACTAGGTTAATTAGGTTAACTAGGCAGGTTAGGGTAATTAGGCAAGTTATTGTATGATGATGGTTTGTTCTGTAGACTATCGAAAACAAATATAGCTTAAAATTTAGCCTAAAATGCATTTAAAAAAATTAAAAACTGCTTTTACTCTAGCTGAAATAAAACAAATAAGACTTTCTCTTGAAGAAAAAATATTATCAGACATACTGTGAAAATTTCCTGAATCTGTTAAACATCATTTGGGAAATATTTATTAAAATTTTAATTTAGCTGCAAAAATGTATCTGAAATATGTAGAAGATGTGGAACTGTATTGAAGAATAAATATTTTACTCAAATAATCAATACATCATATTGTCATTGATTTGATCGTTATATCAATTCAGATGTATTGTTGAATCCTTAAATGTTGTAAATGTGATTTCCCTGTCCGTATGTGTGTGTGTAGATCTGCTGTTCTCATCATTCCACAACAGCTATGAGGGCCAAGAAAGGGCACTCGCTTCTTTGGGGCTCAAATAATGAGTGCATTTGGGAAAAATATGATGATCATCATCATCATTCATAACTGGAGAATCATGCCTGTGCTGCTGTGTGCCTCGCTGTGATAAAACAAGAAGCAAAGATGAAGCGTTTCTAATGTAGCTCATTTATCAAACAACCAAACAACCAAACAACCAGTCAATTAATCAACCAACAAATCAATTACCCAACCAACCAATCAATCAATCAATCAATCAATCAACCAACCAACTAACCAACAACCAACCAGTCAATCAATCAACCAACAAATCAATTACCCAACCAACCAACCAACCAATCAATTAATCAACAAACCAACCAGTCAATCAACCAACCAACCAATAAATAAATCAATTAACCAGTTAACCTATCAACCAACCAACCAACCAACCAACCAACCAACCAACCAACCAACCAACCAACCAACCAGTCAATCAATCAACCAACAAATCAATTACCCAACCAACCAATCAATCAACCAATCAATCAATCAATCAATCAATCAATCAATCAATCAATCAATCAATCAATCAACCAACCAATCAACCAAACAACCAACCAACGAATCAATCAACCAACCAACGAATCAATCAACCAACCAACAAATCAATTACCCAACCAACCAATCAATCAATCAACAAACCAACCAGTCAATCAGTCAATCAACCAACCAACCAACCAACCAACCAATCAATTAATCAATAAATAAACCAATTAACCAGTCAACCTATCAACAAACCAACCAATCAATCAATCAACCAACAAATCAATTACCCAACCAACCAATCAATCAATCAATCAATCAACAAACCAACCAGTCAATCAGTCAATCAACCAACCAACCAACCAACCAATCAATTAATCAATAAATAAACCAATTAACCAGTCAACCTATCAACAAACCAACCAATCAATCAATCAACTAACAAATCAATTATCCAACCAACCAATCAACCAACCAACCAACCAACTAGGCATGTGCCGGTATCACATTTTCATGCTGCGATTAATTGATTGAGCTTTTATCACGGTATACGGTATTATCACGATATTGTAATTTTACTAGAGAAACAGGTAAAAAAAACACAAAAAAACTTCAGTTTCGTCAACTTAGTAACTTTAATAACTTTTTAATTAACTAAAAGTACTTCAAACATTTAAATACAAATAAATATAAATAAAACAATACACAATATAAAAGTAAACTTGAGCAATTATATCAAAGTGAATGTGAAAAGGGAAACCGTCTTCGATCAGCAATCGTGGAATGAACTGCCAACTATTCCAGCATGTTTTATGCAGCAGATGCCTTTCCAGCCACAACCCAATATTGGAAATCACCCATGCACACTCATTCACACACACTCATACACTACAGTAAATTTAGCTTATTCAATAATAAACATAACAAAAACTGCCTGCTAATGCATGGGTAAATCTTCAAAGGGAACAGTGTTACATTTTAACCTTTCACCTCATCCTGCTTGCTGTTTCACTATCTAAACAATGAAAACATAATATAAGTCAAATTTGTTTCATTTTGATATTTGATTTACACTGTCTCTTTTGCAGAATATCAGTTTTAATAACCAATAATGGCCATTATAACAGTATAACGTACATTAAATTTAAACGATAAAGGTAAGCAATCAGTCAATGTGCAGAATCAGTGTATGTGGTTACATAAATTAATATATTAGCTTATCTTTGCACTCAGCCAAAACAGTTAACTGAGAACAAGTGATTCAAAAGACATAAGAATTGTTAGATAGAGACAACAAGATGAATTCAATATCACGTTTAACAACTATAGTGAGATGAGATCATCCAGCAGATGAACTGTCTGACATGCACTATACTCAGTCTCACCTGGGGTTTATGCTCACCCGCTGAACTAGTGGCTGCAGCTCTGGACAGAGAGTGTGTGGTCACGTGATTTGCGTTTTTAGCCGTGTACTAGAATGAACAGAGAACTTTTCAGAATCGCTAAATGAAACGCCGGTGTATTTCCCGCGATTTCTCTGCGCCTCCCTTGCGTTTCTTCTCTCTGACTCTCGACTATTTTGACAAATACACACAGACGACGCACGCTCACACGGAGTCCAAAATAGGAGTTTGTGATTGGGCCAGCCCAATGTCAATACCGAAAAGAACCAATGGGCTGCAGAGTGTCACTTGGACCGGCCCGGTCTGTCTGTCCGGGAAAAAAAGCATCTACTTTCAGAGAGTCACAGATCACAGCAGCGTCAATCAATAAGGCAAAACAAAAACGATAGGCTGCTAAGCCTTTTATGGGCCGATCAGATCATAAGACGATGATCAGCCCGGGCCAAAAAGTACGTCGGCCCACCGGGAAAGTGCCCAGTCTGCCAGATGGCCTGCGTGTGAGGATTAATAGTGCGGTGGCAGCGGCGGCGCGCACTGCACACACAGGGCTTCTACATGTGGGGATTGTTTACATCAGAGTGCGCATCAGTTCTGCGCAGCATATACGCAGTGTTTCTTCAAGCGGTTGATGGAAAATAAGCTAAGGCGCGTTCTAAGAATATAAATTCGGATCTATTATTTTTCACGGTATTTTGAAGTGCCCGCGATAACAATATCGTGCATATTCATTACCGTGATTTATCGCATTACCGAATACCGGCACAAGCCTACAACCAACCAACCAATCAATCAATCAATCAATCAACAAACCAACTAGTCAATCAACCAAACAACCAACCAACCAACCAATCAATCAATAAATAAATAAACCAATTAACCAGTCAACCTATCAACCAACCAACCAACAAGTCAACCTATCAACCAACCAACCAACCAACCAACCAGTCAATCAATCAATCAATCAATCAATCAATCAAATCAATCAATCAACCAACCAACCAACCAACCAACCAACCAACCAATAAACCAACCAGTTAACTAGTCAATCAACAACCAACCAGCCAGTTGATCAACCAATCAATCAGTCAACCAATCAATCAAATCAATAAATTAACCATTTAACCAAGCAACCAACGGACCAATCAATAAACCAACTAGTCAATCAACTCAACCACCAACCAACCAGTCAATCAATCGATCGATCAATCAATCAATCAATCAATCAATCAATCAATCAATCAATCAATCAATCAATCAATCAATCAATCAATCAATCAATCAATCAATCAATCAATCAATCAATCAATCAATCAATCAATCAACCAACCAATCAATCAATCAATCGAACCAACCAACCAATCAACCACTCCATTCCCTCTGGAATGAGACACATAAGAACTGTTATACAGTGGTGTGAAAAAGTGTTTGCCCCCTTATGATTTCTTTTCGTTTGTCACATTTTAAGGTTTCACATCATCAAACAAATTTAAACAAAGATAGCACAAGTGAACACATTTTATGTAATAGGTTTTTATTATTAGAGGAAAACAAAATACAAAACTGCATAACCCTGTGTGAAAAGTGTTTGACTCTAGAACTATTAACTCGATAAGTCACCCTGTGCAGCAACAACTGCGATGGAACATGTTCAATCACTTGCAATGAGTCTCTTACAGCACTGTGGAGGAATTTTGGCTCATTCATATTTGCAGAATTGCTGTAGTTCAGCCACATTGGAAGGTTTTCAAGCATGAACTGCCTTTATAAGATCAGCATCTCAATTTGATTCAGGTCAGGACTTTGACTAGGCCACTCCAAAGCCATTTTGATCATCTTTAGCCAGAGTTGCACTTGCTGGAGTGCTTTGGATCGAGGAATGTCAATTAAAGTATCAAAATAATGTGTTTAGAGCATTCCTCTAATGTTGGTAATAAAATATCATTGGAACAATAGAACTTAATTATTAGAACTTAATTATTGGAATGGTTTTTGGACATTAAATACTCTTAATGAATGTTCTGATAGTGTTGACAGAAAACGCTCTGAGAACATTAATATAATGAGACTCAAACACTGTGAAAATGTTTTAAATAATGGTATTATATTATAAAATACAATATGTTCTATGCATTTTTGCACACACACACACACACACACACACACACACACACACACACACACACACACACACACACACACACACACACACACACACACAACATTAATGACATGTAAATACAGTCTGTGAATGTGTTGCCATTTAACCTTTATTTGCAAAATTTTCGCTAGTAAAATTAAGTAAATCCAACACACTTATTCGTAGAATATATAAATATAAAATATAATAAATGACTGACGCTTTATTTTTCATAAACTGGATCTTTGAGCAGGCCCAGATTCAGCGCAGGGCTGCTTATATACTGATGATTAATAATTTACAGTGAAAGGCTCAGTTTTATACACAAAATACTATCTGCATACTCATATTTTATGTATTATTATTATAATAAAGCAATAACAGAAGCATGTAAATGGCCCACTATGTGCAGGTCTTTGCGCACACACACTGATTCTAACAGCTGGTGTGTTGAGTTACCCATAATGCACCTGACTGAGGTTACACACACCCCGTGCACTGGATTGACTCTGAGTTTGACCCATTTCTAGTAGACAGAGATGGTTTTCCCGGCTCACAGCAGATTCCTTGGTTAATTCGTCATGGAGTGAAAGTGCCGTGAGCCGACAGGCATCTGACTGCCACATCTATACTCACTGAAAATAAATAAATAAAAGGTGTTATATATATATATATATATATATATAGATAGATAGATAATAGGTAATATATTTATATAAATAAATAAATATAATAAATAATATAATATATATAAATAAATATAGTGATTTCTATATATATGTATATGTATATATATATATATATATATATATATATATATATATATATATATATATATATATATATATATATATATATATATATACATACTGTATATGATTATGTAAAGTTGAAGTCAGAATTATTAGCCTCCTTTTAATTTTTTTTTCTTTTTTTAAATATTTCCCAAACGATGTTTAACAGAGCAAGGAAATTTTCACAGTATCTCTGATAATATTTTTTCTTCTGGAGAAAGTCTTATTTGTTTTATTTTGGCTAGAATAAAAGCAGTTTTAATTTTTTATAATCAATTTTAAGGTCAGAATTATTAGCCCCTTTAAGCTAGTAATATCTAGTCAAATATTATTTACTGTCATCATGGCGAAGATAAAAGAAATCAGTTATTAGAAATGAGTTATTAAAACTATTATAAAATGTGTTGAAAAAATCTGCTCTCCATTAAACAAAAATTGAGGAAAAAATAAACAGGGGGGGGGCTAATAATTAAGGGGGGGCTAATAATTCTGATTTCAACTGTATATATCAATCTAATTTTGTTATTAAATTATTTTAGTTTGTTGCTTTAGTACTGACTTATCAAATACATATGCAAAAATATATTATTATAATACATCCTATAGAAAATTATCATTTGAAAATGGAAATCTGTGAGAGCTGTGCTCATTTATCCTGAGCATCTTATTATTGTTATTATTATTATTATTATTATTATTATTATTATTATTATTATTATTATTATTATTATGAAGAGAATACAAAGCCAAAACTTTTCTTGCAGATCATATTCATCCATATTCATGCCTCAAATATGTATATATATAGAAAGAGAGCGAGACACAACTGGGAACATTAAAATTCTGCTGTGGCCCAGTGATAAACCCTTGTCTGACGAGAGAGATTAGCATATAACCATGTGAGAAACAGCAGATCCTCTTCATTAGATTTGATAATCTCCATCATCTAGACGTGAAAGATGATTGTCACACACGCTGATCCAGGAGTGAAGCTATCTTACACACTTTTAACAAAACTCCACATTTTGTTTAAACTTAATATACATATAAACTTAAACTCGTCTATAAGGTTAAGACTTTGTTTTGATTATTTAAAAGGGATAAATTAAAGAATTCCTTAAATTACTTCTCTGATAACTGTCAGTTCTCTTACTGTGATCTCTGGTACCGCCAACTCCGTTTTACCCGTCAACTCCAGGATACCAGTCAACTCCAGGATACTAATCAACTCTGTTACACCATCAACTCCATTATATCCGTTAACTCCATTATACCAGTCAACTCCATTATATCTGTCACCTCTGATACCATTAACTTCGTGTTAGCACCAACTCAGTTTTCCCGCGAACTCCGTTGTACCCATCAACTCCGTTGTACCCGTCAACTCCGTTATACCAGTCAACTCTGTTACTGTTATACTGTTATAACTCTGTTATACAGCCGACTCCGTTAAACTATCAACTCTGTTATACCTGTCAACTCAATTATGCCCGTCAATTCTGTTACCATTAACCCTGTTATACTGCCAACTCCATTATACCGTCAACTCCATTATACCGTCAACTCCGCTATACCATCAACTCAATTATGCCTGTCAATTCTGTTACTATAAACTCTGGCATACTGCCAACTCCGTTATACCGCCAACTCCATTATACAGCCAATCCTGTTATATTGCCAATTCTGATATAACGGCGACTTCGATAAAACCCCAACTTGGATATAACATCAACTCCGATATAACGGCAACTCCGATATGACGGCAACTTGCATCTAACGGCAACTCTGATATAACGGTAACTCCGATATAACGGCAACTCCATTATACTGGCAACTCCGTTATACCGCCAACTCTGTTATACCGCCAACTCTGTTATACTGCCAACTCTGTTATACCGCCAACTCTGTTATACCGCCAACTCCGTTATACCGCCAACTCCGTTATACTGCCAACTCCGTTATACCGCTAACTCCGTTATACCATCAACTCAATTATGCCCGTCAATTCTGTTACCATAAACTCTGGCATACTGCCAACTCCGTTATACCACCAACTCTGTTATACAGCCAATCCTGTTATACTGCCAACTCCGTTTTACTGCCAACTCCACTATAACGCCAACTCTGATATACCAAAAACTCTGTATACCGTCAACTTTGTTATATCGTCAACTATGTATACCACCCCGTTTTACTGTCAACTCTGTTATACCGCCAACTTCATTATACCAACAACTCTGTGACCGGTACACAGTTATACCATCAACTCCGTTATACCCGTCAACTCCATTATACCCATCAATATTGTTACTGTTAACTCCGTTATACCGCCAACTTCATTATACCACCAACTCAGTGATAACGTCAACACCGTTTTAACGTCACCTCTGTTATACCGCCAACTTCATTATACCAACAACTCTGTGACCGGTACACAGTTATACCATCAACTCCATTTTACCCGTCAACTCCATTATACCCATCAATATTGTTACTGTTAACTCCGTTATACCGCCAACTTCATTATACCACCAACTCAGTGATAACGTCAACTCCGTTTTAACGTCAACTCTGTTATACCGCTAACTTCATTATACTTCCAACTCAGTGATAACGTCAACACCGTTTTAACGTCACCTCTGTTATACCGCCAACTTCATTATACCTCCAACTCAGTGATAACGTCAACTCCGTTTTAACGTCAACTCTGTTATACCGCTAACTCCGTTATACCGCCAACTCAGTGATAACGTCAACTCCGTTTTAAAGTCAACTCTGTTATACCGCCAACTCTGTTATACCGCCAACTCCGTTATACCATCAACTCTGTTATACCCCTAACTCTATTATACCCATCAACTTTGTTACTGTTTACTCCATTATACCATCATACCACCAACTACATTATACCTCCAACTTTATTATAACGCTAACTCTGTTATTACGTGAATTCCGTTATAATGTCAGCTCCTTTATAGCGTCAACTTCGTTCTACCATCTTCGCACATGTCAACTCCGTAATAACAACAACTCCAATATACTGTTACTGGTACAACTCTGTTACTGGTTTAAAATGATTAACATTATATTTAACAGCAATTAGTAGCAGAATCAATGTCCCATATCAAAGCATTTTGCTAAATTGTACATTAATAATGACCTCAGTTTACTGTAATTTATATGCGTATTGTATATTAAGAACAATGAACAGAGAATGCTGTTGTACCTGCAATTCTGGAATAAGCCATATGCAGTAAATAAAATTTCTAATTCAATTAAATAAACAAAAACAAACCAAAAAATAAACAGTTTATTATTACATAAAAATGTTTTAAAATATACTAAAATATTAAAAATTTTCAGATTTTCAAGCCAACATTCGAATGAAAATTTATGTTATTTTCTACTTGAGATGTGACTTGTAGTTGAAAATGAGTGTCTAAATTATGAATATTTAGGTCATTTTATAATCACTACTCTGCATTCAGCCTACAATCAAACCTAATGTAAATGAATAAACAGCGATCTATAAATTCAATACTCAGCAGTTCAGACTCTGTCGCATAAAAACACGCTTCGCTTTTTAACTCCATAAAGCCTCAGTGGGAGCTTGACTCAGAAAAGTAATACGATCTAGGAAACTCAGCGCAGCAATTCCATCACACAGACAGCTTGAAATGCCCTGGAAATTAATCTAACATGAAGTGGGGGTCAGTAATATAGAATGTGCCGGATGTTATCATGTTTTTTTGATCCTAATCTGCTCTCTGCTTACACACGGAGAGCAGCACATGGTCAAAACAGGCAGAGATGGATTAGAGCGGCTTATCGAACCCGCACACCGAGATCTGCCAGCAATTTCAACATCACTACAGTTCTGTGTGTGAGACTTCAGAACTGAAAACTGATCACAGAACAGTTGAAGTACTGGACACTTTGAATGAAATCTGCTGAGTTCTGATTTGCCAGTCACTGCTGTACACATTTGAGTTTCCTGTATCATAATCACAACTGTTTTTCTGACATAATATTAATGAAAATCAATACGTCATGTTTGTTTATTTAGCCAGCTTTCAGTAATCTCAAACTTTTAATAATAAAAATATAATATTGGTATTAATCAATAATTATTGTTGTTGTTGTCTTTATTATTATTATTATTATTATTATTATTATTATTATTATTATTATTATTATTATTATTATATAAAAATATAATATTGGTATTAATCAGTAATTATTGTTGTTGTTGTCTTTATTATTATTATTATTATTATTATTATTATTATTATTATTATTATTGTTATTATTATTATTATTATTATTATTATTATTATTATTATTATTATTATTATTATTGTTGTTGTTGTTGTTATTATATATTATAATATTATAATATTATAACAATTACATTAATATATGTTTACAACAGCAACAGTAGTAATAATGATAATAATAATAATAATAATAATAATAATAATAATAATGAAGTATTATATATAATGTATTGAACATCATTAATACACGATTGCAATTGGGAATATATATTACATTTAAATCAAATAATTAAATAAATTATTAAAAGTGTAAACTGTAAGGTTACATTTACATATTAGTTAGTACCATTTAAGTATATTAAGTAAGTAGTAAAGTAATTAAGTAGTAAGGTAGTTGATTAGGTAAGTAAGTAATATCATACCCTGTATGTATAATGAGATTTTTGTTAAGAGCTTTTCAATCAAAGCATGTCTGTAATGTCTGCAGAGAGGAATCCTGGAATGTAATTTATGCACAAACGGCTCTTTTGTAATAGTAGTTGATCAAAATAATTCTGTCCTGCTTCTTATCAGCTTTCCTTCCTCGCAGCTTCGACATGATTTCTCTGTGTTGAATTTCAAAGAAGTAAATTAAGTTTCGAATGTAGATAAATGTGTGACGGTTTATTACGTTCAAAGAATACATTATGAGGATATCAAGGACACAGAAAAGTGTCCTAAAATAATAATACAAGACAAAAATACATTGACATGAGAGTGTTTCATGTTCAATTTATACTTCAGATTTTAATTTATTTTAGTTTATTTAAAAGAAAATGCATTTTATAGCAATTCAAATGCTTTCATGATTATTTCATAACATGATTAATGCACCTTTATTTTTATTATTATAACAGATTGTTGTGCTTTTAAAAAAGATTAACTACTTACTTTATTACTTAATTACTTACTTTTCTACTTGTGTTACTACTTAATTACTTTACTATTTTATTACTTAATCACTTTATTACTTTACTACTTACTTTACTACTTAATTACTTACTTTTCTACTTGTGTTACTACTTAATTACCTTACTATTTTATTACTTAATCACTTTATTACTTTACTACTTACTTTAAAACTTAATTACTTTACTATTAACTTAATTACTTCATTTACTATTTTACTATTTAATTACTTTAATACTTTACTACTTCCTTTAAAACTTAATTACTTTACTATTAACTTAATTACTTCATTTACTATTTTACTACTTAATTACTTTAATACTTTACTACTTACTTTAAAACTTAATTACTTGACTATTAACTTAATTACTTCATTTACTATTTTACTACTTAATTATTTTAATACTTTACTACTTACTTTAAAACTTAATTACTTTACTATTAACTTAATTACTTCATTTACTTTTTTATTACTTAATGAGTTTTCTGGTTTTAATACTTTATTACTTAATTACTACTTAATTACTTCGCTAAATTACTTTAATACTTAATTACTTTACAACTCACTTATTTTACTACTTACTTAACTACTTGCTTTACTACTTCACCACCTAATTACTTCCTTTACTAATTTACTACTTAATTATTAACTCTACCACTTACTTTACTACGTACTTTAATTAGGTAGTAAAATAAGTAATTAAGTAGTAAAGTAAGCAGTAAAGTAAGTAGAGTTAATAATTAAGCAGTAAAGTAATTAAGTAGTTAAGTATTTAATTAGTAGTAAAGTAATTAAGTAGTGAGGCAATTTAGTAATTTGGTAGTAAAATAATTAAGTAGTTAATTAAGTAGTAAAGTAATTAAGAAGTAAAGTAGTTAAGTAGTTAATTAAGTAGTAAAGTAATTAAGAAGTAAAGTATTTAAGTAGTTAATTAAATAGTAAATTAATTTAGTAATTATTTAGTAAAGTAGTTAATTAAGTAGTAAAGTAGTTAAGTAGATAATTAAGTAGTAAAGTACTTAAGTAGTAATTAAGTTGTAAAGTAGTTTAGTAGTTAATTAAGTAAAGTAATTAAGTAGTGTATTACTTTAGTAAAGTAGTTAATTAAGTAGTAATTTAGTAAAATAGTTTAGTAAGTTAAGTAGTAATATAGTTGTAAAGCAGTTAAGTAGTTAATTAAGTAGTAAAGTAATTAAGTAGTGTAGTAATTTAGTAAAATAGTTAAATAAGGAGTTAAGTAAAGTAATTAAATAGTAAAGTAGTGAAGTAGTTAAGTAGCTAATTAAGTAGTAAAGTAATTAAGTAGTACCGCAAGTAGAAAAGTACTACTCAATTACTTATTTTACTACTTAATTACTTTACTACTTAATTAGCTACTTAACTACTTAATTACTTTACTCCTTAATTACTTACTCGCTTCACTTACTTTACTGCTTACTTAACTACTTATTTACTCAACTACTTTTTATTTTACAACTATTCCAAATTGTAATCCTCCGCATATTACACCATGGTATTTATTATTCAATACTAATTGATAAAGACTAGTTTATTTATAATATACTATAGACAGTTTGTTAACAGTATAATTAAATCAGGTTTATTGTAACTTTTACACACTACACACATATACTGTACATCTCTGTCAGTGCGTGAGCTTCATGTTTTATTTAGAGACACACAAGCGTTCCTGCCAAACATGTTGTTTCAGAGTTGCATGAAGTTTCTTTCTGGCTCATAAACCTCAAACTTTCAGCACAGTTTCTGTTCTGCTGGAGGTTTTACTCATCATACTTGGCGAGGGATGCTATGAGACTAAACCAACACAGGCTCATTGTGAAAACGTAGCCCTGTGAACGTTTCTGGAGACAGTGAATTACGTAGGCGGAGGTACGTATGTCTGCATATCATTTCTTTAAACGAACGCTACGGGGCGGTGTGACGCCGTTCCTTTTCGCGCTTACCAGCTGACCGCTTACCTCCGTATGGACGGCATTCAACCAGTTTGTCCCGTTAGCGCACCACGTACGTCGACGGATTTGAGATGCAGAGAGGAGTTGACCACGAAAAAGACGGGGGTTCGAGTCCGGTGAAGAGCGATTCCAGAAAGCAGGTAAGACAAAAACAGAATCCTAAATATAAAACAAACAGGTGAATAGCAGGGTGAGGATGTGGTAAAATCTGACAACGTGGTAAAGAAAAATAAAAAACAGACAAGGGCTTTTCTTTTTCTAGATTGCTTTTGAAACGTGTTGGTTGGGTTTAGGAAAGGGGGAGGGTAGGTCAGTCAATCATTCGCTCAGTCAGTCAGTCAACTGCGGCCTCTAGTGGGTTTACGTGAGAACAGCAGGCGCGAATGGCACTCGCGAGGGAAATTTCAGATCTCAAAAAGCGTACACAATGACCTCTGGCGGATTCACGAAAACAAAAACTGCAGAAAAACGTGTCGCGTTTCCAGAAGTCTCTGTCTCCAGAAGGTCTCCAGAAGTGTCTGTGCAGGTACGTTTTCAGAATGAGCCTGGGTTGGACTATGCAGGAATATCAGCCAACAATACATCACATTATTTTACAGCCTATAATTACATTTATTATCTAGGATTATATTTCTCATTCAAATTAATCAGCACTTCACTCATTAAAGATTGATTTTCACATCTACAGTAGATCTGATATCTATTTCACATATTTATTTGAACAAAAATTGATTGAAATAATTAGTCAATTCTGGTCAACTTGTTTTCAAACAGCAGGAGTATGTAGGATATGGATATATTCATATATTTACAGTCAGTGAATGTTTACTGGAGCTTCTCTTTACGTCGCTGTATTGTCAAATGTTTTAGAACACAACCATAAGCCATTTTTACCATTAGCAATTGTGTGTGTGTGTGTGTGTGTGTGTGTACATCTGTGTGTGCGCACATGGATGCATATGTGCTCATGTGTGCGTGTATTTGCCTGTGTGTGAGCATGCACGCATTTGACTATGAGTGTGTCTCTGTGTGTGTGAGTGCATGTATGTTTTTCTGTGTCTGTGTCTCTGTGTGTGTATGTGAGTGCTATTGTCTGTGTGAGAGTGCATGTGTGTTTCCCGTGTCTGAGTGTGTGCATGAAATTGTCTGTGTGCTTGTTTATGCATGATTACCTGTGTCTGTGTGTGTATGTCTCTCTCTGTATGTGTGTGTGCACGTGCGTGTTTGCCAGTGTGCATGTTTGCCTCTTTGTGTGTGTGTCTTGTGTGTGTGTATTTCAGTGCGAGTGTGTGTCTGTATGTGTGTGTGTGTGTGTGTGAGTGCATGCATGTTTTCCTGTGTCTGTGTGTATGTCTCTCTCTCTCTCTGTATGTGTGTGTGTGTGTGTGTGTGTGCACGTGTGTTTGCCAGTGTGCATGTTTGCCTCTTTGTGTGTGTGTCTTGTGTGTGTGTATTTCAGTGCGAGTGTGTGTCTGTATG
>NC_079452.1:22107304-22122304 GCF_903798145.1 Danio aesculapii
TTCTTTTGTGTTCCACAGAAGAAAGAGACTGAAAGCTTTGAGCTAGAGTAAACATTGATTGAGTAATTTTACATTTTTCTGTGAACTGTCCCTTTAAGAATCAGAAATGTATACTCTTGAGTGACCTTGCGTTTAATTAACGGAGCAGTAAATGCAGGAACACATGTAATATACTTGCAGCACACCACCGTTGCACATTCAGTACAGTTTAGTGATATTTTGTTTCAAGGGCTCTAAAGTTGTGCACTGAATATCCGTCATTGTGAAAGGCTGCTGTGTTGACCTTCAGCAGATATTCATGTGAAGCTCAAACCTGCTGATCTGAGATCTGCAGAGCCTTAAATAAAGCAGACAGAAGCCTGAACACTGCTGCAATTTCTCCCTTTACTTTCCGGGAATTAAAATCCTATGCTAATTTGCTAAAATGCTAATGTGCTAATTAGCATTATTGATATTAGCTGGTATCAATGAGCTCCTTTATTGGATTTTGCTGGCAAGTGCTAATGAAACCATCATTACAGCACATAGAACACGTAATAGAAATTCAGCACTCATGAGTGTTATGTAGAAAAGGTCAATTTATGGTAACCATATATAAGTGCTGCTTATAATATATAAAATATATTAGAAAAAAGTGGAACTATACACATGAATGAAAGAGAGAGTGATTGAGTGAGTGAATGAATGAATGAATGAATGAATGAATGAATGAAGAGTAAAATGTAAATTGCTGAGTGAAATCCACCATTCCTAACATATGAATGAATGAATGAATTCAGAGTAAAATGTAGAATGTTGGCTGAAATCTATGTGCTGACACTATTTCTAACGAATGAATGAATGAATGAATGAATGAATGAATGAATGAATGAATGAACGAACGAACGAACGAACGAACGAACGGACGAACGGACGAACGAACGAACGAACGAACGAACGAACGAACGCAGAGTAAAGTGAAAATTGCTCATTGAAATTCATGTGCTGACACCATTCATAACATGAATGAATGAATGAACAAATTAAGACTAAAATGTAAATTGCTGGTGAAAATTCATGCATTGACAATGTTCCTAATGAATGAATGAATTCAGAGTTAAATGTAGTATGCTGGCTGAAATTCATGCACTTACACTATTCCTAACATGAATGAATGAATTCAGAGTTAAATGTAGTATGCTGGGTGAAATTCATGCGCTGACACCATTCCTAACATATGAATGAATGAATGAATGAATTAAGACTAAAATGTAAATTGCTGGCGAGAATTCATGCACTGACAATGTTCCTAACATATGAAAGAATGAATGAATGAATGAATGAATGAATGAATGAATGAATGCAGAGTAAAGTGAAAAATGCTCACAGAAATTCATGTGCTGAAACCATTCATAATATGAACGAATGAATGAATGAATGAATGAATGAATGAATGAATGAATGAATGAATGAATGAATGCAGTTAAATGTAAATTACTGGCTGAAATTCATGCACTTACACTATTCGTAACATGAATGAATGAATGAATGAATGAATGAATGAATGAATGAATGAATTCAGAGTCAAATGTAGTAAGAAAAAACATAAACAAAACATAACAAAACAAATCATTCATTCATTCATTTTCTTTTCAGCTTATTCCCCTTATTAATCCGGGGTCGCCACAGCGGAATGAACCACCAACTTATCCACCATATGTTTTACACAGCGGATGCCCGTACAGCTGCCACCCATCACTGGGAAACCTATACACTCTCATCCACACTCATACATTACGGACAATTTAAGCTAACCCAATTCACATATACCACATGTCTTTGAACTGTGGGGGAAACCGAAGCACCCAGAGGAAACCCACACGAACACAGGGAGAACATGCAAACTCCACACAGAACCAACTGACCCAGCCAAGACTCGAACCAGTGAACTTCTTGCTGTGAGGCGACAACACTTCCTACTGCACCACCGCGTCGCCCGATTGTATTTTATTTTATTTCGATTTTTAATTATTTTATATATATATTTTTTATTATTTATTTATTTATTTAGCCAAAGTTCAACTTAATTATAACAATCTCTAACTATAACAAGCTAATTGAGAACCACATAAACACACACGTGTGCAAACACACAATTAAAACTTCACAGCACTTAATCCAGTGCATGCTGCTTTAAAACACTCTGTGAAACTTCAAACCTCGCTTAACTCAATTTTTTCCAGAAAAAAAGACTTTATATCCTCTAAAAAAAAATGAATGCAGAACCAACGTTACATCCAAAAGCACAGGCATACTAATAAGGTCATGCTGGGATAATTCAACCCAAAAGTATGAAATCTAAAATGAAAAGTTTGAAATGCAGCAAACCCTCAGTGGCATTACTGTGAAACTCAAAGAGGTCAGAAATCAGCGTTTGATGCCAGAAACAAACACACGGCTTTCATCCAATAAACACACAAGTACATGTGCACGCTGCCAGAATCCACTTCAAAACACTATCAGCCTTTCCTAGTTATTCCTCTTTTTTTGTCTGATTGCATTATGTCTTTTAATCAGTAAATGCCAGTTGTTCCCTCAAGCAAAGCATCGGAGTTCCTGCAAATATATTTAGACAGAAAAACTGCCTTTAAATGCTGACAGAGAGGAGCCTTTTACTCTGTCTGTTCAGTTGAGGTTACATAAACGCATTGGTGATGTACAGTTAAAGTCTAAATTATGAGTTCAATTATTTCCCAAATGATGTTGAACAGATTCAGGAATTTCTCACAGTATTTCCTATAATATTTGTTCTTCTGGAGAAAGTCTTATTTGTTTTTATTTCGGCTAGAATAAAAGCGGTTCTTAATTTCTTTAAAGCCATTTTAAGGTCAATATTATTAGCCCCCTTCAGCAATATTAGTTTTGGATTGCCTACAGAACAAACCACTGTTATACAATGACCTGCCTAATTACCCTAACTTTACCCTAATTACCCTAGTTAAGCCTTTAAATGTCACTTTAAGCTGAATACTAGTATCTTGAAGAATATCTCAAATATTATGTGCTGTCATCATGGTGAAGAGATAAGAAATCAGTCCATAAATACCAACAGAACTGTCCATATTTATGAAGATGATTTTCCCCAGGTGAGTGCAATAATATTACTGGGTTTATTGTGAGGTAAAATATCATAGGTTTGAGTTCAGGGCTGCTGTGTGTTTTTTAAATACACTGAATATATCTGCCTGAGATTTTAAAGCAAATATTATTTCTGGAATTTACCGGCACAATCTAAACATGCCGTCGCATAAATCTGTGTGTTATTATTAAGCGTTTGGTAAGGGATAGAGTGCAGGATCTGAGAATGCGATGCTTTCATAATTCACCTCAGACAAGGACTTTTAAAGAGTGAAAAGAAAGTAAATGTATTATCTGTGATGAATTATACAAGGCTTTTTGACCTGATTGAGAACTTTAAATTCTTTTCAGCTCACGTCTTATTGAGTTTTTGCATCAGGACCTTTATGTGTGATGTACTGTATAAAACTGTATGGCCTCCATGTGTTTTATCAGTCTGTTTTTAATGAGGATTCACAGTTTTTTATTAATAATTCTGTGTGTTAGGACTACAGTTTGTTTGTTTGTTTGTTTGTTTGTTTGTTTGATTGTTTGTTTATGTGTTTGTTTGTTTGTTTGTTTGTTTGTTTGTTTGTTTGTTTGTTTGTTTGTTTGTTTGTTTGTTTGTTTGTTTGTTTGTTTGTTTGTTTGTTTGACTTAGTTCGTTTGACAGTTGTTAGTGTGTTTGACTGTTTTTTGACAGTTTCTTTGTTTGTTTGTTTGCTTGCTTGTTTGTTATTGTGTTTGACAGTTTGTTTGACTGTTTGTTTGTTTGTTTGTTTGTTTGTTTGTCTGTTAGTGTGTTTGACAGTTTGTTTGACTGTCTGTTTGTTTGTTTGTTTGTTTGTTTGTTTGTTTGTTTGTTTGTTTGTTTGTTTGTTTGTTTGTTTGCTTGTTTGCATGCTTGTTTGTTATTGTGTTTGACAGTTTGTTTGACTGTTTGTTTGTTTGTTTGTTTTTTTGTTTGTTTGTTTGTCTGTTAGTGTGTTTGACAGTTTGTTTGACTGTCTGTTTGTTTGTTTGATTGATTGACTGTTTGTTTGGCTGTTATTACATTTTTTAATTTTAAAAATAAAAACAAATGATAAAGTTGATTTAAGGATTTATTTAAACTATATTACATTTAATTTACATAAAAATATTTTATAATTTTTTTATTTTATTAAACTAAATAATTGAATTCAATTAAAGTAAATGAATAAAATATTTAAAAAAAATTTTTAGGTTTTTAAAATAAAAATTAAATATAACTAAATAAAAAAGGATACATACATACATACATATATACATATACACATATATACATATACATATACATATATATACACATACAGTTAAAGTCTGAATTATTAGCCCCCCTGTTTATTTTTTCAGCAATTTCTGTTTAACAGACAGCAGATTTTTCTCAACACATTTCTAATCATAATAGTTTTAATAACTCATTTCTAATAACTGATTTCTTTTCTCTTTGTCATGATGACAGTAAATAATATTAGACTAGATATTCTTCAAGACACTTCTATACAGCTTAAAGTGACATTTAAAGGCTTAACTAGGTTAATTAGGTTAACTAGGCAGGTTAGGGTAATTAGGCAAGTTATTGTGTAATGATGGTTTGTTCTGTAGACTATCGTAAAAAATATATAGCTTAAATGGGCTAATAATATTGACCTTAAAATGTGTTTTAAAAAATTAAGAACCGCTTTCATTCTAGCCCAAATAAAACAAATAAGAGTTTCTCCAGAAGAAAAAAATATTATCAGATTTCCTCGCTCTGTTAAAGATCATTTGGGAAATATTTAAAAAGAAGAAAAAAATAAATAAATCAAAGGGGGCGAATAATTCTGACTTCAACTGTATATAAAATAATCTATATTTCACCCAATAAAGAATAATACTCTAGGTGAAAATAGAATAAAAAAAGCATATGTCTGGTTATATGAGGTAACTATATAATTTAAACTGTTATAGTAAGAGTATGGATATTTTGGAAACTGAAATGTTATGCAGGAAATGTTTTATTTCTTTATTTTTATACATTTTAGATATGAACTTTCAAATTTCATATTTAGGTAAAACAAGAATCAGTTTTTCCATCCATAAGATGTTTTGGGGAACCTCAAGTAAAGAAAATGTGTATCAAATGTCAATCATGCCGACTGCCATTAGAAACTTAAATAGTGGGTTTTAAGGATGAATAGGGTTAATTGTGTTTTAATAGGATTTGTGTGATGATACTGAATGTATCTGTGTTACTTATTTTTGTGATAGATCATGTGATTGTGATTGTTGATGTAACTATGTGGTGAGGTCAAAGATAAATTTCCACATGCGGTCAATAATGAAAGTCAAAAAGATATGTATCATCACAACATTTGCAATGCATAGTAAACAGGCTTCAATATTCTTTAACCCAAATAAATTTCACATGAAGAAGTGTCGAGTGACTTTTTTCAGCAGCTGAGAGTTCGATTTGCAGAGAGTGGAATCGTAATCACCAGCAGATTTATGGAGTTTTCATATTCTCCACTGTTTCTATGTTGATTCATATTCCAAAGAAAGAAAAAAGCACAAAGCACTTATGAATGCAATCCCTTCTTTTCTTTCTTGAGGACGGGTTTTAAGAGGCCACACAATCAAAGGCTTTGAGGCAGAATAAAATCAAAGATGCACTGAATCCTCGCTTAAATGGGTCACTCAGGAAAGTAAATAAATAAATAAATAAATATAAAAACCCTTTGACCATCAACAGCAAAGTCTGCTGGTGAATCTAATGAGAGCGATCCTTCTCTGGAGCATCATTTCTGGAAATTAAAATGACTTATAGATCAATCATAGTCATCTGCTCAGGTCAAGATCTTCTTACATCCATTAATAACCCTCAGCACATTTACATTTATTTATTTACTTATTTATTTGTGCATTCATTTACCTTTGCTAGTGTTTATTTATTTATTTATTTATTTATTTATTTATGCATTCAATTACTTTTGCTTGTCTTCATTCATTCATTCATTCATTCATTCATTTGTGCATTTATTAATTTATGCATTCATTTACTTTTACTGTTCTTTATTTATTTATTTATTTATTTATTTATTTATTTATTTATTTATTTATGTATATGTATGCATTTAATCATGCATTTTTTATGCATTCAATTACTTTTGCTTGTCTTCATTCATTCATTCATTCATTCATTCATTCATTCATTCATTTGTGCATTTATTAATTTATGCATTCATTTACTTTTACTGGTCTTCATTTATTTATTTATTTATTTGTTTGTTTATTTATGTATGTATTTATTAATATTTTATGTATTTATTTATTTATTTATTTATTTATTTATTTATTTATTTATTTATTAGTATATGTATGCATTTATTTATGCATTCAATTACTTTTGCTGGTCTTCACTCTTTGCATGTATTTATTTATTTATTTACGCATTAATTTACCTTTGCTAGTGTTTATTTATTTATTTTATTTATTTATTTTTTGCATTTATTTATAAATGCATTTAATTACTTTTGCTTGTCTTTATTCATTCATTCATTCATTCATTCATTCAAGCATGCATGCATTTATTTGTGCATTTATTAATTTATGCATTCATTTACTTTTGCTGGTCTTAATTTATTTATGTATTTATTTATTTATTTATTAGTATATGTATGCATTTATTTATGCATGTATTTATGAATTAATTACTTTTGCTGGTCTTCACTCATTGCATGTATTTATTTATTTATTCATTTATTTATTTGCATCAAATACTCATTGGTAAAGTTCTTACTGTAGTATTTCTCACAATCGCTACGTGAGATCTGCTTCCTTAATGTCTGTTTGTTGTCTGACGCAGCCGAGGGAGGAGATTAAGGCATGCAGAAAGGCGGTGGGCGGGGAGGAAGGCGCAGTACAGCAAAACAGCCACCCAGTGCAAAAATGTCTAAAATAGAATCTTATAAAAGGTATAACAAAAAATCCGATGGGTGTTTTAAGCTGAAACTTTACAGACACATTCTGGAGACACAAAAGAATCATAAATCTGAAAAAAGGGGTAACCTAGGTGCCTTTTGAAGGATATACTGTGGACAATTTGCCTGCTCTGTTAAACATCTTTGAGAAATATTTGAAAAGATGAAAAAAAGATTTATAGATCAATCATAGTCATCTGTCCAGCTCAAGCCCTTTTTACATCCATTAATTGACTTCGGCATTTTATTTTATTCCTTCAAAATAAATAAATAAATAAATAAATAAAGACAAGAAGTGTAATCTGAATAACACACTTTTGGGTTCAATTCTAAACGCTGAGAGCGAGCACATTATTACAATCATTACATTCAGAGTATTCAGAGAATAACCACATCTGAGCATTAGACAATGTATTAAAAAAGAGCATTAAAGGCGGTGTTGTATAACGAGTGGATGTAATAACACTGTAATCTCCATAAGGATCTCAGTGCATTGCTCTGCAACATTACCTGCAGGATTGATCTAAAACAGCCGAGTAAAACTATCAGCAGGATCTATTAGCTTTCTCTACAGACGTTTAGTTTCATTAATTACTGATAAACACTTTCAATTAAAGATGATCTATCATTTTCTAGCCTGTTTATCTGCCTATGCATTTAATTATCACATTTTTATTGCATTTATTTATGCATTTATTTAACTTATCTATGCATTTATGTATTTAACTTTTTATGCATTTATTTATTTATACATGCGTTGATTATTGCCTACTTTTATTAATTTTTTTTATTTATTTATGCATTATTTCATGTGTTTGTTTATTTATTTATTTATTTATTAATTTATTTAATCTATCCATTTATTTATTTACTTTTTTGATGTATTTGTTTGTTTGTTTGTTTATTTATTTATTGCGTTTATCAATGCCTTTATTTATTAGTTACATTTTATGCATTTTATTTATCCGTTTATACATTCATTTACTTTTTCTGGTCTTCATTATTTACTTATTTGTTTGTTTGTTTGTTATATACATTTACCTAATTACTTATTAATTTGTTGCCTTTATTTGTTTATCTGTTTATGTATTTATTTATTGCATTTATTTTTTTATTAAAATTTATATAATTTATTTTATTAAGTCATTTATGCATTCTTTTACTTTTGATAGTATTCATTCATTCATTCATTCATTCATTCATTCATCCATTCATTCATTTATATAGCTGTTTATTAATTAATTCATTCATTCGTCTTATTTATTTATTTATTTATTCATTCATATAGCTGTTTATTAATTAATTAATTAATTCATTCATTCATTCATTCATTCATTCATTCATCTTATTTATTTATTTATTTATTTATATAGCTGTTTATTCATTCATTCATTCATTCATTCATCTTATTTATATATTTATTCATTTATATAGCTGTTTATTAATTAATTAATTTATTCATTCATCTTATTTATATGTTTATTCATTTATATAGCTGTTTATTAATTAATTAATTTATTCATTCATCTTATTTATATGTTTATTCATTTATATAGCTGTTTATTAATTAATTAATTTATTCATTCATCTTATTTATATGTTTATTCATTTATATAGCTGTTTATTAATTCATTAATTTATTCATTCATCTTATTTATATATTTATTCATTTATATAGCTGTTTATTAATTAATTAATTTATTCATTCATCTTATTTATATGTTTATTCATTTATATAGCTGTTTATTAATTCATTCATTCATTCAACCGTTCATTCGTTCGTTTATTTATTCATTCATTCATTCATTTCTTTTTGCCTGCCTGCATTCACTGCATCTCTCTCCATCCATCAATCTCTCTGTCTGTCTGTCTGTTTATCTATCTGTTATTATTTCCTCAAGTGTAGTTGTGCAGAACTTACACACTTCACCTTTAAAGTAGAAACCACTGCTGCAAACGTTTGTCAACTGGTATTTCAAGAAGATCAATTCAAATAGAGGTGAGTTTAATCCCGAGATCAATTCAAAACCAATCAGAAAAGTGTGGGGAGGAAAATAAAACCACAGACAGACAAGCTCTGAGAATTCAGACACGCTGAATTGATTACTAAACCCAAGAATTTGGCAATAAATGCTGTCAGCTGAGAAAAATGAGCAAGAGAGGTCTCCTTTTAATAAATATAGGGGCATTTTGTCATTTCTGACGTTATTGTAAAGCTCACACACAAGGACTTGTCCTTTTGCCAGAAGGTGTGTGTGTGTGTGTGTGTGTGTGTGTGTGTCTGTTCAAATTTAAAGTATAATTGTTAAAGGGGAGCTATTATGCCCCTATGTTAAATACAAGATGTTAAATGTGTCTCTGGTGTCTCTAGAGTTAAGTTTCAGCTCATAATACCACACAAATAATGTTTTCTAGCTCTCTGAAACCAACCCAATCTCATGGCAAATCGTAACATTTTGATTTAGTGGCTGATTTGTATGAATTCGTACGATCTAATTCGTACAAATTAGTACCATTTGCTCATCTCCCAATGACGGTTGGGTTAACGGGCGGGGTTGGGTGTCACAGTTCGTAGGGGAGAAAAAGGGGCGAGGACCCAAATGCAGAGTAAAGTAATATTTATTAATTAAAATAAAACAAAAGAACAACAAAAACCACCCCGAGGGGGAAAACACTAAACTATAACACAAACAGAGAAACAAACTTGACTGGGTTGGCTGGACGAAGCAGGGCTGGACACAACAGGACAAGGAATTATCGACGACATATGATGCGATGACGAACTGGCACAGGACAGCAGACATGAGGAGAATATAAGCAGGGTTAAATTAACACACAAACAGATGAACATAATTAACTAATAATGGGTTAACAAGGAGGGTGGGACTAGACGATAGACGGGAAAGCACCTGACACAAAGAGACAACACAAGCCAGGTGCTCACATTAAACAGGACAAGAACACGCAGCCAATGAGAGAACTCATTAACTGAGTGTTCTTATGACTGGACAAACACTGAAGCGCACAACAAAAGCACGCGACCAATGTAAACACAGAGCCACGTGCTTTGACAACAGACGCAAGACACGAGCACACGATAAGTAAATACACCTTACCGTGCACTCACATAAATGCAACGCGCATGTTTCATCTCAGCGCCAACCAAAACCGAAACCAACTAGACTGAGACACTGAGAATGAAACAGCGCGATGCTGACGAAACAAAACACGAGTACAAGAGCGTGCGTCCCAAGGACGCGCAGACCCCGCGCGCCCGCATCAAGCGGGAGCGCGCACGGTCCGCGCGCACCTTTGATGACGTGCACCCAGACAATGACAAAAGTGCTCGACCCAAGGAAACTCGAGCCGAGCACTAACAGGACAGGACAAGACAGAGCTAGTGTCTGGACTCTGCCACCAAAACAAGAATTTACAAGACCAGAGTGGCAGAACCCTGACATTGGGTGCCACGCCTCCTTTTTAAAGTCGTACATTTTTGTTCGACTGAACTCATACGAATTCGTACGAATTAGCCACTAAACTGACAAAACATAAAATACTTACGTTTCCTCGTGAGATCAGGCTGCTGAAATTGACCTTTGATCCTAATTGTGGTGTTTTGGTGACTGTCACTTTAAATGCAAATGAGATTGTGCTCTTTTCAAAAGAGGGCAGAGCTACAGATGCATATGCATCAGCATAGTGACAGATGTAAAACAGCAGTGTGTGTGTTGTCAGTGCTGGTCATGTGTGCTTCAGTGTGAGTGTGTGCTTCAGTCTTCTGTCAGTCTATGTCGCTCCTGTCTCTGTTCATCTAAAACTCCACATCTATAATCCTCTTAGTCTATGCTGACATTATCTTCAGCAGCTCAAACACTCTAATGGCTAATGGACAGACGGCTGCTTCTCACTCTGGGCTGTTGTTTATGCTAATGAGGGAGAGATGGGCACTAGAGGGCGGGGCTTTCCCCCTCTAATGACACGTACAAAGGGGGAATGTCAATCAAAGTGTTTCATTCATCAAGTCTGATTATAAAACATTCATGTTTACCATTAGAAGCCGGTTATATTCACACACTCTTACACCACAACTGTGTTTAAACCCCTTATAATCACCATAATAGCTCTAAGAGTTTATGTGTAAAATGGTGAAGATTCAAACTAATGGCTTTCGACAGATTGGGTCAATACAGAGTCAGACAGAAGCAAAGTAACAACACAGCAGTCAATAACAGGTCAACACGAGCCATCATTATGATAATCCGTCAATGTCAGACGCTTCTGGACTAAAACCCAAATGTGCAATTAACAAGAGTTCCTCTTTTGACATTATTCAAATGCAGTAAAGACATTTCCGTGAAATTGCGTCGGAAATTCCAGGGATTATTTCCTATTGTGACTGTCATGATCTCATCCAGCTCGGCATCAAACACCTACAGCTGAGAATAAGACACGTCAAGTGCACATTTTTCTTCTCGCTCTAAACGACTCGCTCTTTTGTGCGGCGCGAGGATTGATACGTTGCATTTAAGTCTATTCCTTATATAATTAGGTATCTGTTGAGACAGCCGGAATTGCGAGTGTTGGCTGTGATCTGGAAGTGTGGCCAAAATAAACATCCTCCCACCGAGACACTGCTGACAGATTGCACACACACACACACACACAGGGATCTGCAGAAAAGGGACAAAGCGAACCAAAGCCCACGCCTGCGAACACAAAAAGCAACGCCTCCGCAATCTCCTCCATCTTGTGTGACAGACAGATATAATGGAGAAATGTGTTGGAGGGCTGCGGCCGGGCGGATTCCTGCGCTCCCGATTCCTGTGATACGCCAGACAGAAACCTGACAGCCAGGGAAAAAAAAACACAGATAACAGCAGAGAAACAGCAGGGAGGAAAGGAGAGGCTGTTGGTTGTGTTAAACACACTCCTCATATTGACCCGCCAATGAAGATCTTCAGCGCAGATCTCTGATGTTGTGCGCTGGAGGGATCAGAGCTGTCTTTACATCTGAACACAGCTGTGTGTGTGAATTCTGGGAGGTTTACAGGAGAAAATATGGAAGATGTGGTTAAAAATTGTCAAAATAGTGATTGTAATATTTTAAGTTTTGCAGATTTCAAATTTTGGATATTAGCACCACCAGTGGTCGTTCAGTGAACTGCAGTTGCGAAAAATACATAAGGTTCACTATTTTTGACTAGAAGTAAAAATAAGTTGCAAACACCATTGCGGTGATGCACTAATAAAATAGTCGAAATACCATCCACGTTTGTGTGAGCGACGTTTAAAAGAATTTTGACATTTGTTCGACTGTTAACACAGTAAAAAAAATAGTTTGAACCAGTGCTGGGGAAATCTGTCAGATTTAGGGTACTAAATTGCATCTGTGGTGAAAAATAGTGATCAAAACATTTTAGGTTTTACAGATTTCAGGATTTGGAAGGTTATTAGAGCCCCCGGTGGCCGTTCAGTGATCTGCAGTCGCAAAATTAATAAAGACTGAATTAGTTTTAATGAAAAATAGCTGAAACTTTTTAAATAATGTAATTTGATACAAATTTTGAATTGTTTGAAGAACCAGAGAGGCTGGTTGTGTTATTGACCCGCCAATGAAGATCTTCAGCGCAGATCTCTGATGTTGTGCGCTGGAGGGATCAGAGCTGTCTTTACATCTGAACACAGCTGTGTGTGTGAATTCTGGGAGAATTACAGGAGAAAATATGGAAGATGTGGTTAAAAATTGTCGTCAAAATAGTGATTACAATATTTTAGGTTTTGCAGATTCCAAATTTCGGATATTAGCACCACCAGTGGTCGTTCAGTGAACTGCAGTTGCGAAAAATTCATAAGTTCACTATTTTTGACTAGAAGTAAAAATAAGTTGCAAACATCATTGCGGTGATGCACTAATAAAATAGTCGAAACACTATCGTCATTTGTGCGAGCGACGTTTAGAAGAATTTTCACATTTGTTTGACTGTTAACACTGTAAGAAAAATTGTGTGAACCAGTGCTGGAAAAATCTGTCAGATTTAGGGTACTAAATTGCATCTGTGGTGAAAAATAGTGATCAAAACATTTTAGGTTTTACAGATTTCAGGATTTGGAAGGTCATTAGAGGCCCCGGTGGCCGTTCAGTGATCTGCAGTCACAAAATTAATAAAGACTGAATTAGTTTTAATGAAAAATAGCTGAAACTTTTTAAATAATGTAATTTGATACAAATTTTGAATTGTTTGAAGAACCAGAGAGGCTGTTGGTTGTGTTAAACACAATCCTAATATTAAACTGCCAATGAAGATCTTCAGCGCAGATCTCTGATGTTGTGCGCTGGAGGGATCAGAGCTGTCTTTACATCTGAACACAACTGTGTGTGTGAATTCTGGGAGGTTTACAGGAGAAAATATGGAAGATAGGGTTAAAAATTGTGGTGAAAATAGAGATGGCAACATTGCAGGTTTTGCGGATTTCAAAATTTGGAAATCAGCGCCACTGGTGGTCATACAGTGAACTGCAGTTGTGAAAAACACTGAAGGTTTACTATTTTTTGACTAGAAGTAAAAATTAGTTTCGGTGATGCACTAATAAAATAGTCGAAACACCATCCACATTTCTGCGAGCGACGTTTAGAAAAGTTTCGACGTTTGTTCGTTTATAACACAGTGAAAAAAATTGTGTGGACCAGAGCTAGGAAAATCTGTCAGATTTAGAGCCCTAAATTGCATCTGTGGTGGACAACAGTTACAGCAACATTTTAGGTTTTACAGATTTCAGGATTTGGAAGGTTATCAGCGCCAACGGTGCTCAAACCGCATTTGACACTGCTGATCACAGTATACTTCTGGATAGGCTGGAAAACTGGGTTGGACTGTCTGGCACGGTCCTCAAATGGTTTAGATCTTACCTTGAAGGGAGAGGTTACCAAGTCAGTATAGGTGACCATAGGTCGTTGTGGAGTCCCACAAGGCTCGATTATGGCACCTCTCCTGTTCAACCTTTATATGCTCCCTCTGAACCAAATAATGAGAAAGAACCAAATCTCCTACCACAGCTATACTGATGACACTCAGATCTACCTAGCCTTACTGCCTAATGACTACAGCCCCATTGACACCCTCTGCCAATGCATTGATGAAATTAACAATTGGATGTGCTAAAGGTTTCTTCAGTTAAACAAAGAGAAAACTGAAGTGATTGCGTTTGGGAACAGAGATGAGGTTTTCAAGGTGAATGCGTACCTTGGCTCTAAGGGTCAAACAACAAAAAATAAGGTCAAGAATCTTGGTGTGACTCTGGAGTCAGATCTGAGTTTCAATAGTCATGTCAAAGCAGTTAGTAAATCAGCATACTATCATCTCAAAAACATTCCAGTGAAGACTTAGAGAAACTTGTTCATGCTTTTATCAGCAGCAGGGTGGATTACTGTAACGGCCTCCTCACTGGCCTTCCAAAAAAGACAGTCAGACAGTTACAGCTCATCCAGAACGCTGCGGCCAGAATTCTGACCAGAACCAGGAAATCAGAGCACATCACACCTGTCCTCAGGTCTCTACACTGGCTCCCAGTTACATTCAGAATAGAGTTTAAAGTATTATTACTGGTCTATAAATCACTAAATGGCCTAGGACCTCAATACATTACAGATATGCTCACTAAATACAAACCTAATAGATCACTCAGATCTTTAGGATCAAATAAACCAGAAACTCCAAGAGTTCAGTCAAAGCAGGGTGAAATGGCTTTCAGCTACTAACAGCGCCCCCTGCTGCTGGAATCAGCTTCCAGAAATGATCAGATGTGCTCCAACATTAGGCACATTTACATCAAGACTGAAAACTCATCTGTTTAGCTGTGCCTTTACTGAAGGAGCACTGTGCTACGCCCGACAGTTCACACTGTCTTTCTTTTCTTTTTTTAT
>NC_079452.1:22132304-22147304 GCF_903798145.1 Danio aesculapii
TCGCCACAGCAGAATGAACCACCATCTTATCCAGCACATGTTTTACGCAGCACATACAAGATGCCCCTTCCAGCTGCAACCCATCACTGGGAAATTTAATTATTAAAATGTCATTATTTTATTTTTAACAAATAAAACCTATGGTACCCAATCTTTTAACTTTATTTGATGTGATTTTTTATTCTTTTATTCTTTAATGTAATTATTTTAAATATAATTTAATTTTTATCTTTTTTTTCATTTATATTTATCTTATTTTATATTTATTTTTAGTATTGTTTCCTTTCTTTTCTTTAATTTAATTAATTACTTTATATTTAATTTAATTTGATCTTATTTTGATTTTATATTTTATTTGATATTTTATTTTCATTGTATATTTTATATTAAATTTTTTTATTTATTTATTACATTTTATATTTTATATATATTTTAATCTTTTTTTTTTTTTTTATTTATTATTTAATACTTATATTTTATTTTACATTTTACTTTATTTTATTTATTTATTTTTTACTTTATTTAACTCTTCTTATTATTATTTTATTTTATATATTATTTTGAACAGCTCACCCAAAAACATCAAGTTACTCACTATTTACTCCCCTTAAGGTTATAAACCTTAAACCTCTATGAATTAAAAACCTTACATATACATACATATATATACTCATATACATACATACATACATACATACTCACACACTCACTCACTCACACGCACGCACGCACGCACGCACGCACGCACGCACGCACGCACGCACGCACGCACGCACGCACGCACGCACGCACGCACGCACGCACACACGCACGCACGCACGCACGCACACACACACACACACACACACACTAATATATTTCGATAGAATAACATATACAGAGCACAAACAATACTAAGGAAGTCAGTGGGTACAGGTTTTCAGAAATCTTCAAAATATCTTCTTTTGTTTTCAACAGGAGAAAAGGCTCATAAAACTATGGAACCACAGAATAAATAGTGAATAAATATACATTTTTGAGTAACTATACCTTTAATGAACTCAAAGATGACCACTAAGAAAATATGAGCTGCGAGCTGTCTGCATCAGTAAACAATGCGCTCGGGGAGCAAATAAACATGAGGAAAAGCTTTACTGACTACATCTGAAATGAGGAGGAGGTCAAACTCTCACCTGTTTCTTCACCTTTCCTCCCTGTTAGCGTGAATGTTTAAAGCAACTCTCATTAAAGGAGCACCGCAGGGTGAAAAGAGGATTATTTTCATCTCTACAGCTTCATCACCAGCAAAAGCATTGAAGATACTGTACAAAAGGCAAATTGCAGCTATTTAAACAGAGAACAGGATTTAACCTTTATTATACGCCGCTGTCATGCCACGCACAGACTGGAGAGTCACTTTAAAAATGCAATCAAAAATAATAATGTACAATAAAGTACAAGAGTGTGCTTTTAAAACCCAGTACTTATTACAAGAAATAATAATGTGCAATCTGAATGTAATGTTTCTGACATCATATGCAATTAGTTGAACTTATGAATGCTTTTTGACCCACTTAAGCAGGCCTTAAAGACAATGGAAATAATATATATTATATATGTACTGACAGGTATTTAACATAAGCTAAATTATATGTAAATGTCCTCTTCTGTTGAAACGGTCAGGTATTTGTGTGCATATGTAATGATGTGCAGCTCTAATTTAAAATGCACTTTTAAATAGTATTGAGATATCACACAACTGTTACAATTATAAATACTGTACTTAATTATTTTCATCCTATAACAGTTTTTTTTATTATTGTGTTCCTGGATGCAAGCAAAGTGAGGGGGCAGGGGGGGTTGTTTGTGTCAGTCATAACATATGGACAATCTTTTTGTTTTATTTAGTATTTTTTTACACCAGTTTTCCTTAACCAAATTGTTTTCCTGAAAACACCAAGCCAAATTTTATTTTTATTACTATTATTATTAGAAATTAAAAATTCTTTTACATTTTTATTTTTATATTTATATCATTTTATTTTATAATTTATAATTTAGTTTTAAATATTTTATTTTATTTAGGTTTTTTTGTCTATTTATGGTTTTATTTTAATAAATTTTTTACATCTTTATTTATATATTTGGATTATTTTTATGTTATCATTTTATTTCATTTATATATGTATATATATATATATATATATATATATATATATATATATATATATATATATATATATATATATATATATATATATATATTTTTTTTTTTTTTTTTTTTTTTTTTTTTTTTTAGATGTTATTTAAATATTTCTTTGGTTAAATTGTTTTCCTGAAAACACTAAGCCAAATTTTATTTCATAGCTATTATTTTTTTAAATTTAATGTCTCAATCTTTAAAAATCATTTTTATTATTAATTTTTTTTTTTCTTATTTATATTTTGGTTTATCTTTATATTTTATTTATTTATTATTTAATTTTATGTTATTCAAAACCATTATTATTTTTTTTTTTTGTTAAATTGTTTTCCTGAAAACACTATGCCAAATTAGATTTTTATTACTATTATAATTTTAAATGTAATTTTTTTTATCATGTTCATTATTAATTGAATTTTTATTTTAGTTTCTTTTTTTTTATTAAATTTGTCTTTTATTTTATTATTTTATTATTTTTAATATCATTATCATTATTTTATTTATTTTATTTTATTTTATTTTATTTTATTTTATTTTATTTATTTATTTTATTTTATTTATTTTATTTTATTTTATTTTATTTTATTTTATTTATTTACTTCAACTATTTCTTTGGTTTTTGGTTTGTTTTCCTGAAAACACTAAGCCAATTTTTTTTATTTATTTTTTTAAATCATTTTTACTATTAATTTAATAAAAATAATTGTATTTATTTATTTATTTTATTATTTATAAATTTTTTCAATCAAATTTATTCAGTTTACTCATTTATTTGTTTTTTATTTTATTATTTTTATTTTTATACACCTATTTCTTTGGTTAAATTGTTTACCTGAGATTACTCTAAGCTAAAAAAAGATTTTGTTTTGCTTTAATGATAACGTATGGGCAATCTTTATTATTATTATTATTATCATCATCATCATCATCATCATCATCATTATTATTATTATTATTATTATTATTATTATTATTATTACATTTTACACACCAACATATTCGATTAAATTGCTTTCCTGGAACCACACTAAGATACATTTCGGTTTTTATATTTGCTTTTGTTTATATATTAACCTACAGACAATAATATTCAAGCAGGCTATTATGATGCATTTAAAAGATTAAGAGAAAGAAATCATACATCATGATGATCTGATCACTGATGGTTATGGTGCCCTATTGATCCACTATTAACATGTGTAATCCTGCAAGTAATCCCTGTTTTGAGTAAATAAATATATTGATAATCTGATGGTGTCTTGGTGTGGACGCTCTCTAATGATCACAAACATTCACAAAGCTTCTTCCCACTTCATCCAGACTATTTATAGAAGTAAGCAGCTAAAATGGGTCATTGGGGAAATTCTCATGCATTGACGTCAATAACCAGAAAGATCACATTTATATATTAAGATTCTGCATCTGTCCTGCCCAGGCCAATGATCATGTAGAGTTCACATACTGTACAAATATATGAAAGAGCATGAGCTGTACAGTGTGTAAAGATTCATATAGCAGCATTTGACGACTTTCCACATGAATAAATACTATAGTTATGTATAGTAAATACTACTGTATTGGTTTTGAAACCATACTAAAGTGTATTAATTATAATATTTACAACATGTTATTATGCATACTGTAGTACTAACTATAGTGAGCTGATAGACTGCAAAAAATACGTGGTGCAAAAAATGGTGTGGATGTGTTGTGTGTTCAGAGATGCTCTTCTGCAGACCTCGGTTGTAACGAGTGCTTATTTGAGTTACTGTTGCCTTTCTATCAGCTGGAACCAGTCTGGCCATTCTCCTCTGACCTCTGGCATCAACAAGGCATTTGCGCCCACAGAACTGCCGCTCACTGGATATTTCCTCTTTGTTGGACCATTCCGCAGCAGTTTCTGAAATAATACCAACAACCATGCCACGTTCAAAGTCTACATGCCATGTCTACATGCCTAAATGCATTGAGCTGCTGCCATGTGATTGGCTGATAAGAAATTTGCATTAACGAGCAGTTGGACAGGTGTACCTAATAAAGTGGCCGGTGAGTGTATATGATTATTTTAATAATTTTTTTATTAATAATTGCATTCACACACTCAGTGTTTTATTTAAGGGCACTTTTTGGTTTAAAAATCCTGAATCATCTGCAAGTACTAATAAACCTTAGTAAAAATAATAATAATAAGTGTGTTTAACCGTATTGAAAGTGCACTTGTGGTTTACTTCAAGTCGTAATTTGTTTCTCCAGAATACGGTCTCTCTTTAAAGCATCAGAATGATTGAAGTAAACACATATATCGCCACAGCAGCGGTGTGTGAGGCTGGAAACGACATGATTTGATTTGCGGTCATCAGTAAATCAGCATCATGACTGGGCTTTTACGATGTATAAAAGATGTGCCGTCAGGACGGGAGAAAGCTTTCAGATTTGCACAGCTGTCAGGAAAGTGCTCTTTCTCTCGCTTCTGACAGCAGAAAAACACTGATTTGTGGAGATGTTGCTCTCTGCTGGAGCTCCACATCACACTGAAGGAGGAGAAGTCAACACATTTAAAGGTCCGTGAGATTAAAATTAAAAATCGTAGGTGTTGGTTTTAACCCTTGGTTGCTGTTGGGTTGTTTTCATCCACTCTGGCCTGATTTGAGTCTTAATTTGGCCACAACTTTCTCCTGTTTCAGGAAGTTGAATCATTTTTGTTGACAAATCTTATTTTGACACATGTTTTGGGAAAATGCCTTGAAACTTAAAAAGAAAAACTTAACAGTACACTCTTGGCAATTGACTCCCCTTTGGTTATGTTGGTGGCTGTTTTTGCCCCATTGACTTCCATTATAATCACATTATTTTGATTGCAAAGCCATGGCAGCATCTAATCATGCATTCTTTGTTGTTGCTGGTTTTCCCTGTTGTGAAGAGGTACACCTTGTAATTTATTATAATATAACCTTCTTAGGTTGTGTAGTTCTTATACAGTTATGTTTACCATAGCTTTACCGTAGTACCGAGTACTATAGTAAAAAGAAAATGTTTACTACAGACATGGTTCTTCCTACAGTGTTCTCATTGTTTTACTATAGTAATATTGTAATAATACTATGTGTATAATGTAATATAACCTGCTTTGGTTCTGTAGTTACTACAGTTATGATTGCTATAGCTTTACTACAGTATGAATACTATAATTTTACTATAGTAAAACAATGGTTTGCACAAAAAAAAAGTTACTGTACAGTCATGGTTTTTTCCTACAGTGTTATAATTGTTTTACTATAGTAATATTGTAGTAATACGATGTATATAATGTAATATAACCTGCTCTGGTTTTGTAGTTTCTACAGTTAAGATTATGGTTGCTTTACTACAGTACTGATATTATAATTTTACTATAGTAAACAATGGTTGCACCAACAAAACTTGTTTACTATACAGTCATGGTTCTTCCTACAGTGTTATTATTGTTTTATAGTAATTATAGTAATATTGTATTAATACTATGTATACAATGTAATATAACCTGCTTTGCTTTTGTAGTTCCTACCGCTAAGATTACTGATGCTTTACTACAGTACTGATTTTCTAATTTTACTATAGTAAAACAATGATTTGCACAAAAAAAAAACATGCTTACTACAGTCATGGTTCTTCCTACAGTGTTATTATTGTTTTACTATAGTAATATTGTAGCAATACTATGTGTATAATGTAATATACCTGCTTTGGTTCTGTAGTTCCTTCAGTTTTGAATAGTATTTCTTCACTACAGTCCTAAAAGTATAATTTTACTATAGTAAAACAATGGTTTGCACCAAAAAAAGCATGTTACTACATGGTTCTTCCTACTTTGTTGTCATAGCATAACTAAAATATTACTAGAGTAAAACAAAGTATATAATGTAGTATTACCTACTTTGGTTCTGTAGTTCGCACATTTATGATTACTATATTATTATAGCTTTACTACAGTATTAATACTATAACTGTACTATAGTAAAACAATAATTTGCACCAAAAAAAAACGTTTACTATACAGTCATGGTTTTTCCTACAGTGTTAACATTGTTTTTACTATAGTAATATTGTAGTAATACAATGTATATAACCTGCTCTGGTTCTGTAGTTCCTACAGCTAAGATTACTGATGCTTTACTACAGTACTAATATTATAATTTTACTATAGTAAAACAATGGTTTTGCACCAAAAAAACAGTGTTTACTACAGTCATGGTTCTTCCTAGAGTGCTATTATTGTTTGACTACAGTAATATTGGAGTAATACTATACTTCATTGGTAAAGTGCAATAAAACAACAGTTGTTGACCGTTGTGCTGTACATACCTTGGGTTATAAATGATCAAAAGACAACAACAGATAAAACACGTACAGTAAATCCAACATAACACACAACATCGAATGCAGAAACAAGAAAGGCACATAAGATCAATATCCTCCCCAATTTAAAAGATTTTTCTAGTGATGCAGTTTGACTTTCCCTTTGAACAAGGATTCATTAGAGGATTGTTCTAGCCGTTCCATATTTTAGGACCAAAAGCCTGGTCTCCTTTTTTCTTTACAATGTATATAATGTAATGTAATCTGATTTGGTTTTGTAGTTGCTACAATTATGATTACTTTAGCTTTACTACCATATTAATTGTATCATCTTACTATAGTAAACAATGGCTTGCACCAAAAAAAAAAAACATGGTTACTACACTCATGGTTTCCAACAGTATTATCACAGTATTACTACATATCACGACTGTAAAACGGTAGTTTTAAAACCACAGTGCACACTACAGTCAGTGGCATAGTTATGACAGTCCTATTTACTACAGTTTTACTGTAGTAAAACCATGGCTATTTTTCATAAGGACAGTCAGACCAGTAATTATTGCAAACAGGACTGTGATGAGACCAATGCAATTGTGATGAGACCAGCACAACTGGTTACTACAGTCAAATTTACTACAGTAATGTTTACTATATTACAACTGTGATTACTATAGTAAAACTGTGGTTATTTTCACAAGGGAAGTCAGACAAGTAATTATTGCAAACAGGACTGTGATGAGAGTAATGCAGTTGTGATGAGACCAATGCAACTTATTACTACAGACATATTTACTACACTACTGTTTACTACAGTTTACTATATTAAACTGTGATTACTATAGTAAAACTGTGGTTATTTTCACAAGGGTAGACAGACCAGTAATTATTGCAAACAGGACTGTGACGAGAGTAATGCAGTTGTGATGAGACCAGTGCAACTGTTCACTACAGTCATATTTACTACAGTACTGTTTACTACAATTTACTTTATTAAAACTCTGGTTACTATAGTAAAACTGGGGTTATTTTACATAAGGGTAGTCAGACCAGTAATTATTGCAAACTGGACTGTGATGAGACCACTGCAATGGTGATGAGACCAATGCAACTGGTTATTACAGTCATATTTACTACAGTTTACTATGTGATTACTATAGTAAAACTGTGGTTATTTTACATAAGGGTAGTCAGACCAGTAATTATTGCAAACAGGACTGTGACGAGACCACTGCAATGGTGATGAGACCAATGCAACTGGTTACTACAGTCATATTTACTACAGTACTATTTACTACAGTTTACTATATTAAAACTGTGATTACTATAGTAAAACTGTGGTTATTTTACATAAGGGTAGTCAGACCAGTAATTATTGCAAACAGGACTGTGATGAGACCAATGCAATGATTAAAACATGATGCGGAGGATGGAGAGCGGCTCTCTGAGGACACACAGGCTTTAACTCAACAGGACTGCAGTGTTTACTCCACCTGAAAACGCCATAAAGAGCGGCTGTTCACTGATTTCCCTAGACGCCTCCAAATCACAGCTGATTCACGAGTATCAACACATGCTGATGGCTTCAGAAAGTGAATTCAAGTCAAAGCTCAATCTCTGGATTCAGGAGAGCGCCACTAAAAACATCAACACCTGACATTTGGGTTGCCAGATTGAGCACTGTTTGTTTTGGGATTTACAAGGCAAAACATTAATCTGGCGCAAGTAAGCATCTAATTGCTTCTCAATTAATGCCCATGGAGACAGGAGCAAATGATCTTAAATGATGATGATGTTTTGTTTTGTTTTGCATAGCATTTACAAAGCATCACTGCATGGATATGTAATGCATATATTAGCAGGATAAGAGGATAATAGTAGCATTGTAAGTTTAAGGAGAATAAAGGATTCCCACTTTGCATTATACTGTATTTATACTGTTATATGCTGTATGTGGAAACAATAACAACATGATGTTTTATTGATGATTTTATTGTATAGAAATATAAACATTGTGACAGTTTTACTAAAATGTAAAAAAAAAATATGAAACAAGTTTATGGCAAAATAGATAAATCACTATTGCTTTGGATGAAGATAAATAAATAAATAAATCCCTTAACTGTTTTGAATGAAAATAAATAAGTAAATAAAAAAAATAAAAAAATAAATCTCCTAATTGCTTTAGATTAAAATAAATAAATAAATAAAGTCCCTAAATTGTCTTGAATGAAAATAAATAAATAAAATTTTAATTTGTTTGGATGAAAATAAAATAAATAAATAAATAATAAATAAATAAATAAATAAATAAATAAATAAATAAATAAATAAATAAATAAAATATCTTAATTGTTTTGGATGAAAATAAATAATAATTAAATAAATAAATAAATAACTAAATAAATAAATAAAATATCTTAATTGTTTTGGATGAAAATAAATAAATATATTAAATAATAATAAATAAATAAATAAATAAATAAATAAATAAATAAATAAATAAAATGATCTTAATTGTTTGGATGAAAATAATAAATAAATAAATAAATAAATAAATAAATAATAAATAAATAAATATCTTAATTGTTTGGATGAAAATAAATAAATAAATAAATAAATAAATAAATAAATAAATAAAATATCTTAATTTTTTGGATGAAAATAAATAAATAAATAAATAAAATATCTTAATTGTTTTGGATCGAAAATAAATAAATAAATAAATAAATAAAATATCTTAATTGTTTTGGATGAAAATAATAAATAATAAAATAAATAAATATAATAAATAAATAAATAAATAAATAAATAAATAAATAAATAAATAAAATATCTTAATTGGTTTTGGATGAAAAATAAATAAATAAATAAATAAAATATCTTAATTGTTTGGATGAAAATAAAAATTAAATAAATAAATAAATAAATAAATAAATATCTTAATTGTTTTGGAATGAAAATAAATAATAATAAATAAATAAATAAATAAATAAATAAATAATAAATAAATAAATAAATAAAATATCTTAATTGTTTGGATGAAAATAAATAAATAAATAATAAATAAATAAATAAATAAATAAAATATCTTAATTGTTTTGGATGAAATAAATAAATAAATAAATAAATAAATAAATATTAGCCATTTCCATCCTGGATTCCAGCATATTGCATTTATCATGTAGCTTACTAAAACATTATCTAGATTTTCACTTCTCCTTGTTTCTTTATCATTTTCTTTGTTAAATTGTTCACAGGTGCTAGACAGATCAGTTGAGTAAACACACTGTTAAACTGTGTGGGAAGCAACATTTCTATGTAACCAATTATTATCCTGTGATTCGTTTGCATCATCCTTGTCTGGAGTGTTTTCTGCAGTTCAGCTGTTCGGTGTGTTCTGCTGACTAAATCTGACTGCGAGCCGTTCTTTCCAAGGTGATCCATCCAGCTGTGAGCGGGAGTAAACAGATGCCTCAAACTAAACTTTGATCCCACACACTCACACATTACAGTACAGCAATGTAAGTCGTTTGTTCATTTGATGCACATACAGACATTTTAGTATTTTTCAGATTATAAATCCACCAAGAGGGCGCCGTTTTCATTTTGCAAATCTGAAATACGTTACTTAGGGTGTATTTTGTTGTACATGGACAAATCCACTAAAGAGTGCTGTCTACATTTTCATGAACTTCACATACGTTACTTACATTCGGTTTTGCTTTACATTTTAGATGACAAATCCACTAGAGGGCGCTGTCTGCATTTTTGCAAATCTGAAATACGTGACTTATGGTACATTTTGTTCTATGTTTCAGATGACAAATCCAGTAAAGGGCTCTGTCTACATTTTTTTCTACATTTTTATGAATTTGAAATACATTACTTAGCATGTGTTTTATTGTAAGTTTCGGATGACAAATCAATAAACCGCGCTATTTACATTTTGCAAACAGGAAATACATTTAGATTAGTTTTGTTGCACGTTTCAAATAAAAAAAACTAGAGGGCACTGTCTACATTTTTACGAACCTAAAAAATGTTACTTATGGTACATTTTGTTGCACGTTTCAGATGACAAATTCACTAGAGGGCGCAGTTTCTATTTTCAGAATCTGAAATATGCTAATTAGGGTGTGTTTTGTTGCACGTTTCAAACGAAAAATCCATTAGAGGGCACGGTCTCCATTTTGAGGAATCTAAAATGCATTACTTACGGTACATTTTGTTGTTTGTTTCAAATGACAAATCCAATAGAGGGCGCTGTTTACATTTTGCGAATCTGAAATACATTACTTACGGTGAGTTTTGTTGCACATTTCAAAAGAAAATCCATTAAAGGATGCTGTCTACATTTTCCGAATCTAAAGTATGTTACTCATGCTACATTTGTTGTACATTTCAGGTGACATATGCACTAGAGGGCGCTGTCTACATTTTTGCAAAATCTAAGATACATTAATTAGGGTGTGTTTTGTTGTACGTTTCAGATCACATATCCACTAGAGGGCGCCATGTTTACTATTGCAAATCTGAAATACATTAATTAGGGTGCGTTTTGTTGTACATTTCAGGTGACATATACACTAGAGGGCGCTGTCTACATTTTTAGAATCTAAAGTATGTTACTTATGCTACATTTTGTTGTACGTTTCAGATGACAAATCCACTAGAGGGCGCTGTCTACATTTTTTCCGGAATCTGAAATACATTATTAGGGTATATTTTGACATACATTTTGGATGACAAATCCACTAGAGGGCGCTGTTTAACTAAAATGCGTTCCTCAGGGTGAGTTTTGTTGAATGTTTCAGATACAAATACACTAGAGGGCGCTGTTTAACTAAAATGCGTTCCTCAGGGTGAGTTTTGTTGAATGTTTCAGATGACAAATACACTAGAGGGCGCTGTTTAACTAAAATGCGTTCCTCAGGGTGAGTTTGTTGAATGTTTCAGATGACAAATCCACTAGAGGGCGCTGTTTAACTAAAATGCGTTCCTCAGGGTGAGTTTTGTTGAATGTTTCAGATGACAAATCCACTAGAGGGCGCTGTCTACATTTTTCCAGAACCTGAAATACATTATTAGGGTATATTTTGTTATACGTTTCGGATGACAAATCCACTAGAGGGTGCTGTCTACATTTTCCAGAATCTGAAATACATTATTAGGGTATATTTTGACATCCATTTTGGATGACAAATCCACTAGGGGCGCTGTTTAACTAAAATGCGTTCCTCAGGGTGAGTTTGTTGAACGTTTCAGATGACAAATACACTAGAGGCTGCCGTCTACATTTTTGCAAATCTGAAATATATTTTTATAGATATTTCTTTCTTCTAAATACTGTACAATGTTCCCAAATTCTCCAATGCAAACTCTCTAGAGCATGTTTATGGCACCATTGAGTCTAGCATTTGATGTATTTTTCTGATGAATCATGCCTTAAAAGCACTTTTCAAGGAAGTCAGTGCTGTTCATAATCTACAAGCATTACATGAAGATACTGTATATGCAATGCTTGTAAGATTATGAAGAGCATGACTACACATTTTGTAAAGTCTCCTGGGAAATGCGTTGTTCTCTCGTTTGTTGAGCTTGTTCCTCCACTGCAGCTCTCCCACAAGAGCAATTATTTTGATGCATTGAAGAGAATTATTTTTATATATTTGTGAATCACTGAGTGTTGCGAGGTCAGAGATGATGGCGTGGCTTGACAGGTCGTTGTTGATGTGATGTTGAAAGAACAGAACATATCTGTTCATTTTCTTTCTGCCAGGATTTGGGCAACCATAAATAAAACCCTCGTGACATACAATACTCCAGTCATTAATGATGAACTTTACAAAAAGCACATGCACTCATTCATCAAAACCTTGAACCATTTATAGGCATACACACACTTGCACACACACACAAAATTTGAGTACTTTTGAAAATGTATTCATTCATTCATTCTTAGTATTTTTGTTTTTGTATTATATATATATATATATATATATATATATAATATATATATATATATATATATATATATATATATATATTAGATATTTATTTATCTTGTTATTTATTTATTTATTATATTGTTATTTAGTTAGTTAATCAGTTTATTTATTTATTTATTTATTTATTTATTATTTATTTATTTATTTATTTATTTATTATTCATTTGTTTTATTATTTATCTAGTTATCTGTTTTATTTGTTTTATTTTTATTTTTCAGTTTTTTTGTTTTTGTATTTTATTTTAGTAAGTTTATTGTTATTTATTATTATTTATTTGCTTTTTAATTTATTTTGTATTTTATATATTTCGTTATTTATGTATTTATTTATATTTGTTATTATTATTTATTCATTTATATTATTCATTATTATTATTATTATTATTATATTATTATTATTATTATTATTATTATTATTATTGTTGTTGTTGTTGTTGTTGTTGTTGTTTATTATTATTATTAGTAGTAGTAGTAGTAGTAGTAGTAGTAGTAGTAGTAGTGTTATTATTTATCATTAATTATTTGTATTATTCATTCATGTCTTTGTTTGTTTGTTTAATGTTACACTAAAAAAGTGAGCTATTTTCAATGATGGAAAACAAACAAACAAAAAAAAAAATCCCAGATGCAAAAAAATAAATATATAACATCAACTTAAATATTACATTAGAATCCATTTATTTGTAATTATTCGAGATATTCACATGTTAAATTAATGCATTATATTTTTATTATCTATCGGTCAGTTCGTCTGTCTATTTTGTTCAAGCCTTTTATAAGTGTTCATTTCAGTTCTTTGAAATCTCAGAGGTTTAAACATCACGTCTGCAAACTACAATAAACACAGCGAGGGTTTCAGCCTTTTACAAAGTTACATCAGCATCTGAATTTCGCACTCACAGTCATGCCTCTGCCGTCTTCTGCTGCCCTTTTGCTCAAATGCTTCACACTGTCGTTTATCACTTGACTCCACAAACAGGTTACGGAGTTTAAGGATGGCCATAAGAGGGTTATAAAGCAATCAAACTCTGGATCTCAAGCATCTTTTCAATGCAAAAGAAATGGGTTTCTGTGCTGCAGACTTGAAAACGCTGGACGCTACATGTAAATGGGATTAAATAATACAAATTAAATGTCAGCAATAATGAAATGTTCAATGCAAACATTTATTTATTTATTTATTTATTATTTATTATTATTATTACTTGTTAGTAGTATTTTAAAATATGGATTTTCTGAATATAAATATAAAGTTAATTATTAAAGTAATGTTTGATTTTGGTGCTGTGTAATATTTATGATATTTGAAAGGCTTTTAAATGAGATTTGGGATTTTTATATTAATTATGCCCATCAAATAAATAATAATGATGATGATGAAGATGATGAAGATGATAAATAAAGAAATACATAATTATTAAATATAAACAATAACAATAACAACAACAATAATAATAATAAATAAATAAAATGTGTGAAATGTACTCATTATTTCAAATTATTATTTTTTTTTTCTTATTGGAATTTTGAAATTTGCATTTTCTGAAGTTAATTATTTAAGTAATGTTTGATTTTGGTGACATATAAAAGGGTTTAAAGGAGACTGGATTTTTTTATTAATTATGCTCATGAAAGTAAGATTAATAATTATGATGATTACGATGATAAATAAATAAATAAATAAATAAATAAATAAATAAATAAATAAATAAATGAATAAAATTTAAGGAACTTTATTATGATTATATCATTATAATAATAATAATAATTATTATTATTATTATAAATAATTAATGAATAAATATTTTTTATCAATAATAATAATAAAATATGTAAAGTGGACTCACCATTTCCAGTTTGTGTATGATCTAGTACTTATACGACTGATTTGAATGTTCTCTTTATATTTAACCCCTTGTTATGTGCACAACAATCACCATTAAATGCATGTGGATTCTAACCTTTTGTCTTCGCCTTTTTAGAGTCACCAGTGTGACATATAACTATTGGACACTACAGGTAAATGGTGCTAAATAATAGTAATTAAATATCACCAATAACAAAATGCTTATTGCAAACTTTATTATACATATTATACATTATACAGTATGTGTATTTGACAGATCCACAACTTTATTTTCATTAATTAAAATGAACAAAGATGACTAATTAAATACTGTAACACAAGCGTTGGGTGAAATATGGACAAATGCAAATGTTGGGCTAAATTTGGGCCTATAAATTACATTTTAAAAATGAATACCAGTGGTTGGGTTTGTCCATATCTTGCATAAAATTGAATTTAAAAATAACCCAGCATTTTAATTTATTATTATTTTGACTGTAATGGAATCTTATTATGAAGTCTGACTGAATCTATAGAGAATTTTGCAGGATTGTTTCCCTTATTTCGCTCTCTAACCTTGTTGTCTTCATTAGATGTGACAAACTCCTGCCGTTCTTCTAGTCTCA